>NW_027477365.1:0-78600 GCF_051020955.1 Megalopta genalis | reverse complement strand
TTGTTTCGCATGCAGTTGAAGCTTAATCATGTATATCACGAGTATTTGAAGCTAAACCATTTGATTCGCATGGATTTGAAGCTAAGCCTTCTACCTCGCAATTTATTTCAAGCTAGATTATGTGTTTCCAATGGATTTGAAGCTATCTTGTTTGTTTCGCATGCATTTGAATCTATACCATTTATACCGCAAGCATTTGAAGCTAATTCAATTATGTCGCATGGATTTGATGCAAAGACTTCTACTTCGCATTGATTTGAAGCTAAAACATGTGTTTCGCTTGGATTTGGAGCTAAATCATGTGTTTCGCATGGATTTGAATCTAACTCGTTTGTTTCGCATGTAGTTGAATTTAAATCATGAATATCACAAGTATTTGAAGCTGAACCATTTGTTTCTTATTGATTAGAAGCTAAGCTTTCTACATCGCACCGATTTGAAGCTAAATCATGAGTTTCGCATGGATTAGAAGCTAACTCGTTTGTTTCGCCTGCATTTGATGCTATATCACTTATATCGCAAGTATCCGAAGCTAAATCATATGTTTCGCATGGTTTTGAAGCTAAGACTTCTAGTTCGCATTGAGTTGAAGCTATATCACTTATATCGCAAGTATTTGAAGCTAAGTCATTTGTGTGGCATGGATTTGAAGCTAAACCTTCTACATCGCATTGATTTGAAGCTTAATCATGTGTTTTGCATGGATTTAGAGCTAACTCGTTTGTTTCTTCTGCATTTGAATCTATCTCACATATATCGCAATTATCTGAAGCAAAATCATTTGTTTCTCATGTATATGAAGCTAAGCCTTCTACTTCGAATTGATTTGAAGCTAAATCATGTGTTTCGCATGGACTTGATGCTAACTCGTTTGTTTCGCCTGCAGTTGAATCTATAACACTTATATCGCAAGTATCGGAAGCTCAATCATGTGTTTTGCATAGATTTGAAGCTAACTCGTTTGTTTCGCATGCAGTTGAAGCTAAATCATGTATATCATAAGTATCTGAAGCTAAGCAATTTGTTTCACATGTATTTGACGCTAAACCACGTGTTTGCCATGAATTTGAACCTAAATCATGTGTTTCCAATGGATTTGAAGCCTACTCATGTGTTTGCATGGATTTAAAGCTAACTATTTTTTTCGCATGCAGTTGAGGCTAAATCATGTTTATCACTAGTGACTGACACTAAATCTTATTTTCGCAAGAATATGAAGCTAAACCATGTGTTTCTCATCACTTTGAAGCTAAATCATGTGTTTCGCATGGTATTGAATATAACTCGTTTGTTCCGCCTGCATTTGAAGCTATATCATTTATATGGCAAGTATTTGAAGCAAATTCATGCGTGTCGCATGCATTTGAAGCTAAGCCTTCTATTTTGCATTGATTGGAAGCTAAATCATGTGTTTTGCATGGATTTGAATCTAACTCGTTTATTTCGCCTGCAGTTGAAGCCACATCACTTATATTCGCAAGTATTTGAAGCTAAATCATTTGTTTCGCATCGATTTGAAGCAATGCCTTCTACTTCTCATTGATTTGAACCTGAATCATGTGTTTCGTTTGGATATGAAGCTGAGTCATTCGTTTCGCTTGCATTTGAAGGTATATCATTTATATCTCAAGTATCTGTATCTAAACCATTTGTTTCGCATTGATTTGAAGCTAAGCCAACTACTTCGCATTGATTTGAAGTTAAGTCATGTGTCTCGCTTGGATTTGATGCTCACTCGTTTGATTCACATGCAGTTGAAGCTAAATCATAAGTATCTGAAGCTAAATAATTTGTTTCGCATGCAGTTGAAGTTGAATCATGAATATCACAAGTATTTGAAAATAAACCATTTGTCTCGCGTGGATTTGAAGCTAATCGTTCTACTCCGCATTGATTTGAAGCTAAATCATGTGTTCCGCTTGGATTTGAAGCTAACTCGTTTGTTTTGCATGCAGTTGACCCTAAATCATGTATCTCACAAGTAGTAGAGGCTGAACCATATTTATCGCATGGATTTGTAGCTAAGACTTCTACTTCGCATTGAATTAAAGCTAAATCATGTGTTTCGCTTGGATTTGAAGCTAGCTCGTTTGATTCGCATGCAGTTGAAGATAAATCATGAATATCACAAGTGAATATTCAAGATAAATCATTTGTTTCGCATGGATTTGAAGCTAATCGTTCTACTTCGCATTAATTTAAAGCTAAATCGTGTGTTTCGCTTGGATTTGAAGCTAGCTCGTTTGATTCGCATGCAGTTGAAGATAAATCATGAATATCACAAGTGAATATTCAAGATAAATCATTTGTTTCTCATGGATTTGAAGCTGAGTCTCCTACTTCGCATTGATTTGAAGCTAAATAATCCGTTTTGCATGGATTTGAAGCTAACTCGTTTGTTTCGCCTGCATTTGAAGCTATATCATTTATATCGCAAGTACCTGAAACTCAATCATTTGTTTCTCATGGATTCGATGCTAAGCCTTCTACTTCGCTTTGATTTGAAGCTAAATTATGTGACCGCATGGATTTGAAGCTAACTCGTTGGTCTCGCCTGCATTTGAAGCTATTTCATCGATATCGCAAGTATTTGATGGTAACTCATTTATTTCGCATGGATTAGATGCTAAGTATTCAACTTCGTATTTATTTGAAGCTAAATCATGTGTTTCACATGGATTTGTAGCTAACTCGTTTGTTTCGCCTACATTTGAAGCTATATCATTTATATCGCAAGTATCTGAAGCTAAATATTTTGTTTCTCATGGATCTGAAGCAAATCAATCTACATCTCATTGATTTGAAGCTAAATTAAGTGTTTCGCTTGGACTTGAAGCTAACTCGTTTGTTTCGTATGCAGTTTAAGCAAAATCATGTTTGAGACAAGTACCTGAAGCTAAGCCATATGTTTCGCAAGAATATGATGCTAAGCCACGTGTTTCGCATGAATTTGGAGCAAAATCATGTGTTTCGCATGGGTTTGAAGCTAACTCGTTTGTTTCGCATGCATTTGAAGCTATATCATTTATATCGCAGATATTTGAAGCTAAATCATTTGTGTCGCATGGATTTGAAGCTAAGCCTTCTATTTCGCATTCATTTGAAGTTAAATCATGTGTTTCGCATGGATTCGAAGCCATCTCGATTGTTTCGCCTGCTTTTGAAGCTATATCACTTATATAGCAAATATTTGAAGCTACATCATTTGTGTCGTATGGATTTGAAGCTAAGTCTTCTACTTCGCATTGAACTGAAGCTAACTCATGTGTATCGCTTCGGTTTGGAGCTAACTCGTTTGCTTCGCATGCTGTTGAAGCTAAATCATGTATATCACAAGTATTTGAAGCTAAACCATTTGTTCCGCATGGATTTGAAGCTGAGTCTTCTACTTCGCATTGATTTGAAGCTAAATAATCCGTTTTGCATGGATTTGAAGCTAACTTGTTTGTTTCGCGTGCAGTTGGTACTTGAGTCACGAATATCACTAGTATTTGAAGATAAACCAGTTGCTTGGCATTTATTTGAAGCTAAGCCTTCTACTTCGCATTGATTTGAAGCTAAATCATATGTTTCACATGGATGTGTAGCTAACTCGTTTGTTTCTCCTGCATTTGAAGCTATATCATTTATATCGCAAGTATTTGAAGCTAAACCATCTGTTTCGCATGGATTTGAAGCTAAGCCTTCTACTTTGCATTGATTGGGAGCTAAATCATGAGTTTTGCATGGATTTGAATCTAACTCGTTTGTTTCACACGCAGTTGAAGCTAAATCATGTATACGACAAATGTTTGTATGCAAACCATTTGTTTCGCAAGGATTTGACGCTAAGCCTTCTACTTCGCATTGATTTGAAGCTAAATCATGTGTATCGCTTGGATTTGAAGCTAACTCCTTCGTTTCTCCCGCATTTGAAGCTATATCACTTAGATCGCAAGTATTTGATGCTAAATCATTTGTTTCGCACGGATTTGAAGCTAAACCTTCTACTTCGCATTGATTTGAAGCTTAATCATGTGTTTCGCATGGATCTGAAACTATCACGTTTGTTTCGCATGCAGTTGAAGCTAAATCATGTATATCACAAGTATTTGAAGCTGGTCCAGTTGTTTCGCGCAGCTCCAAATCCATGCGAAACAAATGATTTAGCTTCAAAACAATACAACGTAGAAGGCTTAGCTTCAAATCCATGCGGAACAAATGATTTAGCTTCAAATACTTGCGATATATGTGATATAGATTCAACTGCAGGAGTAACAAACGAAATAGCTTCAAATCCATGCGAAACATATGATTTAGCTTTAAACACTTGTGATATAAGTGATATAGCTTCAAATGCAGGCGAAACACACGAGTTAGCTTCAATGAAAACGGAACACATGATTTAGCTTTAAATCCATACGAAACACGTGATTTGGCTTCAAATTCATACGAAATACATGGTTTAGATACAAATACTTGTGATATACATAATTTAGATTCAACTGCATGCGAAACAAAAGTGTTAGCCTCAAATCCAAGCGAAACACATGATTTAGCTTCAAATCAATGAGAAGTAGAAGACGTATCTTCAAATCCATGCGACACAAATTATTTAGCTTCAAATACTAGCGATATAAATGATATAGGTTCAATTGCATGCGAAACAAACTAGTGAGCTTCAAATCCAAGCGAAACACATGATTTAGCTTCAAATCAATGCGAAGTAGAAGGAATAGCTTCAAATCCATGCGACACAATTGATTTCGCTTCAAATACATGCGATATAGTTAATATAGCCTTAAATGCAGGCGAATCAAAGGAGTTAGCTCCGAATAGAGGCTCAAAAAATTGTTTAGCTTAGGATACTTATGATATACATGATTTCGCTTCAACTGCCTGCGAAACAAACGAGTTAGCCTCAAATCCAAGCGAAACACATGATTTTGCTGCAAATCAAAGCGATGTGGAAGGCTTAGCTTCAAATCCATGCGAAACAAATGATTTAGCTTCAAACACTTGTGATATAAGTGATATAGCTTCAAATGCAGGCGAAACACACGAGTTAGCTTCAATCAAAACGAAACACATGATTTAGCTTTAAATCCATACGAAACACGTGATTTGGCTTCAAACTCATACGAAATACATGGTTTAGGTACAAATGCTTGTGATATACATAATTTAGATTCAACTGCATGCGAAACAAAAGTGTTAGCCTCAAATCCAAGCGAAACACATGATTTAGCTTCAAATCAATGCGAAGTAGAAGACGTAGCTTCAAATCCATGCGACACAAATTATTCAGCTTCAAATACTAGCGATATAAATGATATAGGTTCAACTGCATGCGAAACGAACGGGTTAGCTTCAAATCCGTGCGAAGCACGTGGTTTAGCTTCAAATTCATGCGAATCAAATGACTTAGCTTCAGACACTTGTGATATACATGATTTAGCTTCAACTGCATGCGAAACAAACGAGTTATCTCCAAATCCATGCGAAACAAATGATTTAGCTTCAAATCAATGCGAAGTAGAAGGCTTAGCTTCAAATCCATGCGGAACAAATGCTTTTGCTTCAACTACTTGTAACATAGATGATTTAGCTTCAACTGCATGCGAAACAAACGAGATAACACGAAATCCATGCGAAACAAATTATTTAGCTTCAAATCAATGCGAAGTAGAAGGCGTAGCTTCAAATCCACGCGGAACAAATGATTTAGCTTCAAATACTTGCGATATAATTGATATAGCTCGAAATGCAGACGAATCAAACGAGTTCGCTTTAAAATCCATGCGATACACATGATTTAGTTAAAATCAATGCGAAGTTGAAGGATTAGCTTCAAATCCATGCAAAACAAATGGTTTAACACAGGAACTTGCGTTATAAGTGATGTAGCTTCAAATGCAGGCGACACAAACGAGATAGATTCAAATCCATGCGAAACACATGATTTAGCTTCAAATCAATGCTAAGTAGATGGCATGGTTTCAAACCCATGCAAAACGAATGATTCAGCTTCAAATACTTGCCTTATAAATGATGTAGTTTCAAGTGCAGTCCAAACAAACAAGGTAGCTTCAAATCCATGCAATACGCATGATTAAGCTTCAAATGGATGTGAAACACATGATTTAGTTTCAAATTCATGGGAAACACGTGGTTTAGCAAATACTTGTGATATACATGATTTAGCTACAACTGCAGGCGAAACAAACGAGTTAGCTTCAAATCCAAGCGATACACATGATTTAGCTTCAAATCAACACGAAGTAGTAGGCTTAGCGTCAAGTCCATGCGAAACAGATGGATTAGCTTCAAATACTTGCAATATAAATGATATAGCTTCAAATGCAGGCGAAACAAATGAGTTAGCTTCAAATCCATGCGAAACACATGGTTTAGCTTCAAATCAATTGCGAAGTAGAAGGCTCAGATTCATATACATGAGAAACAAATGATTTAGCTTCAAACCAATACAAAGTTGAAGGCTTGGCTTCAAATCAAAGCGAAGTTGAAGGCTTAGCTTCAAATCAAAGCGAAACAAATGGTTTAGCTTCAAATACTTTTGGTATACATGATTTTGTTTCAACTGCATGTGAAACAAACGTGTTAGCTTCAAATCCAAGCGAAACAGATGATTTAGCTTCAAATCAATGCGAAGTAGAAGGCTTAGCTTCAAATCCATGCGAAACAAATGATTTAGCATCAAATACTTGCAATATAAATGATATAGCTTCAAATGCAGGCGAAACAAATGAGTTAGCTTCAAATCCATGCGAAACACATGGTTTAGCTTCAAATCAATTGCGAAGTAGAAGGCTCAGATTCATATACATGAGAAACAAATAATTTAGCTTCAAACCAATACAAAGTTGAAGGCTTGGCTTCAAATCAATGCGAAGTTGAAGGCTTAGCTTCAAATCAAAGCGAAACAAATGGTTTAGCTTCAAATACTTTTGGTATACATGATTTTGTTTCAACTGCATGTGAAACAAACGTGTTAGCTTCAAATCCAAGCGAAACAGATGATTTAGCTTCAAATCAATGCGAAGTAGAAGGCTCAGCTTCAAATCAATGCGAATCTAATGGTTCGGCTTCAAATACTTGTGAAATACATGATTTAGCTTCAACTGCATGCGAAACACATGGTTTAGCTTAATATTCATGGGAAACGAATGGTTCAGCACCAACTACTTGTAATATACATGATTTAGCTTCAACTGCATGTGAATCAAACGTGTTTGCTTAAGCTCCATGTGCACCAATGCTTTAGCCTTAAATCAATGCGATGTAGAAGGTTTTGCTTCAAATAATTGAGAAACAAATTATTTAGCTTCAGATACTTGCGATATAAATTATATAGCTTCAAATGCAGGAGGAACAAACGAGTTAGCTCCAAATCTATGCGAAACACATGATTTAGCTGCAAATTCATCCGAAACAGATGGTTTAGCTGCATATTCTTGCGAATCAAATGGCTTAGCTTCAGACACTTGTGAGATACATGATTTACCTTAACTGCATGCGAAACAAACGTGTTAGCTTCAAATCCATGCGAAACACATGATTTAGCTTCAAATCAACACGAAGTAGAAGGCTTAGCTTCAAATCCATGAGAAACAAATGATTTAGGTTCAGATACTTGCGATGTAAGTGATGCAAATTCAAATGCCGGCGAAACAAACGAGTTAGCTACAAAACCATGTGAAGCACATGATTTAGATGTAGATTCATATGAAAAACATGGTTTAGCTACATATTCTTGCGATTCAAATGGGTTAATTTCAGATACTGGTGATAAACATGATTTAGCTTCAACTGCATGCGAAACAAACTAGTTAGCTTCAAATCCATGCGAAACAGGTTATTTAGCTTCAAATCAATTCGAAGTAGAAGACTTAGCTTCAAATCCGTGCGAAACGAAAGATTTAGCTTCAAATACTTGCGGATATAAGTTTTGTAGCTTCAAATGCATGCGAAACAAACGAGCACGCTTCAAATCTATGCGAAACACATGTCTTAGCTTCAAATCAATGCGAAGTACAAGGCTTAGCTTCAAATCCATGCGAAGCAGATGGTTTAGCTTGAAATTCTTGTGAAATACATGATTTAGCTTCAACTCCACGCGAAACAAACGAGTTAGCGTCACATCTAAGCGAGATACATGATTTAGCTTCAAATCAATGCAAAGTAGATGGTTTAGCTTCACATCCATGAGACACAAATGAGATAGCTTCAGATACTTGCGATATAAAAGATATAGCTTCAAATGCAGGCGAAACAGACGAGTTAGCTACAAATCCATGTGAAACACATTATTTCGCTTCAAATCAATGCGAAGTAGAAGGCAAAGCTTCAAATCCATGCGGAACAAACGGTTTAGCTTCAAATACTTGTGATACACATGAATGAGCTTGAACTGCATGCGAAACATACGAGTTAGCTTCAAATCCAAGCGATACACATGATTTAGCTTCAAAGCAATGCGAAATAGATGGCTTAGCTTCAAATCCATGCGAAGCAAATGGTTTAGCTACAAACATTTGTGGTATACATGATTTAGCTTCAACTGCATTCGGAAAAAACGAGTTAGCTTCAAATAAAAGCGAAATATGTGACTTAGCTTCTAATCAATGCGAATCAAATGACTTAGCTTCAGACACTTGTGATATACATGATTTAGCTTCAACTGCATGCGAAACAAACGTGATAGTTTCAGATCCATGCGAAACACATGATTTAGCTTCAAATCAATGCGAAGTAGAAGGTTTAGCTTCAAATCCGTGCGAAACAAATGATTTAGCATCAAATACTTGCGCTAAAAGTGATATAGCTTCAAAGCAGACGAAACAAATGAGTATGTTTCAAATCCATGCGAGACACATGATTTAGCTTCAAAAAAATGCGAAATAGTACGCTTAGCTTCAAATCCATGCGAATCAAATGGTTTAGCTTCAAATACTTGTGATTTACATGATTTAGCTTCAAATGCATGCGAAACAAACGACTTAGCTTCAAATCCAAGCGAAACGCATGTTTTAGCTTCAAATCAATGCGAAGTAGAAGGCATTGCTTCAAATCAATGCGAAACAAATGATTGAGCTTCAAATACTTGCGATATAAGTGATATAGCTTCAAATGCAGACGAAACAAACGAGTCAGCATCAAATCCAAGTGAAAGACACGATTCAGCTTTAATTGAACGCGATGTAGATGGTTTAGCATCAAATCAATGCGATGTAGAATGTTTAGTTTCAAATCCACGCGAAACAAATGATTTAGATTCAGATACTTGCGATATTAGTCATATAGCTTCAAATGCAGGCGAAACTAACGAGTTCGCTTCAAATCCATGCGAAAGACAAGATTTAGCTTCAAATGCAGGCGAAACAAACGAGTTAGCTTCAAAATCCATGCGAATACACATGATTTAGCTTCAAATCAATGCGAAGTAGAATCTTAGCTTCAAATCCGTGCGACACATTGATTTAGCTTCAAATACATGCGATATAAATGATATAGCTTCAAATGCGGGCGAAACATACGAGTTAGCTTCAAATCCATGCGAAACACATGATCTAGCCTTAAATTCATGCGAAACACATGGTTTAGATTCATATTCTTGCGAAACAAATGGTTTAGATTCCGATACTTGTGATAAACATGATTTATATTCAACTGCATGCGAAACAAACGTTATAGTTTCAGATCCATGCGAAACACATGATTTAGCTTCAAATCAATGCGAAGTAGAAGGCTTAGCTTCGTATCCATGCGACACTAATAATTTAGCTTCGAATACTTGCGATATAAGTAATATAGCTTCAAATGCCGGCGAATTAAAATAGTTAGCTCCGAATACATGCTAAAAAAAATTGTTTAGCTTAGGATACTTATGATATACATGATTTAGTTTCAACTGCATGCGAAACATAAGTGTTAGCCTCAAAACCAAGCGAAACAAATGATTCAGCATCAAATCAATGCGAAGTTGAAGGCGTAGCTTCAAATCCATTCGACACCAATGATTTAGCTTCGAATAATTGCGATATAAGTAATATAGCTTCAAATGCAGGCGAATCAAAAGATTTAGCTCCGAATACATACTAAAAAAATTGTTTAGCTTAGGATACTTATGATGTACATGATTTAGTTTCAACTGCATGCGAAACAAAAGTGTTAGCCTCAAATCCAAACGAAACACATGATTCAGCATCAAATCAATGCGAAGTAGATGGCGCAGCTACAAATCCATGCGAAACAAATGGTTTAGCTTCAAATATTTGCGATATACATGATTTAGCTTCAACTGTATGCGAAACAAACGAGATAGCTTCAAATCCAAGCGAAACACATGATCTAGGATCAAATCAATACGAAGTAGAAGGCTTGGCTTCAAATCCATGGGAAACGTATGATTTATCTTCAAATACTTGCGAACATAAGGGATATTGCTTCAAATGCATGCGAAACAAACGAGTTAGCTTCAAATTCATGCGAAACACATGGTTTAGCTTCATATTCTTACGAAACAAATGGCTTAGCTTCAGATACTTGTGATATACATGATTTCGTTTCAACAGTATGTGAAGAAAACATGACAGTTTCAAATCCAAGCGAAACAGATGATTTAGCTTCTAATCAGTGCGAAGTATAGGGTGTTAGCTTCAAATCCATGCGACAAGAATGATTTATCTCCAAATACTTGCGAATATAAGGGATACTGCTCCAAATGCATGCGAAACAAACGAGTTAGCTTCAAAATCATGCGAAACACATGGTTTAGCTTCATATTCTTACGAAACAAATGGCTTAGCTCTGGATACTTGTGATAAACATGATTTAGCTTCAACTGCATAGGAAACAAACGAGCTAGCTTCAAAACCAAGGGAAACACATAATTTTGCTGCAAATCAATGCGAAATTGAAGGCTTAGCTTCAAATCAATGCGAAATATATGAGCTACCTTCAAATACTTGCGATATAAATGATATAGCTTCGAATGCAGGCGAAACAAACGAGATAGCTTCAAATCCATACGAAACACATGATTTAGCTTCAAATCAATGCGAAGTAGAAGGCGTAGCTTCAAATCCATGCGGAACAAATGATTGAGCTTCAAATACTTGCGATATAAATGATATAGCTGAAAATGCAGGCGAAACAAACGAGTTAGCTTCAAATCCATGCGAAACAAATGATTTAGCGTCAAATACTTGCGTTATAAATGATATAGCTTCTAATCCATGCGAAACTCACGATTTAGCTTCAAATCAATGCGAACTAGATGTTTTAGATTCAAATCCATGCCAAACAAATAATTTAGATTCAGATACTTGGGATATATGTGATATAGCTTCAAATGCAGACGAAACAAAACGAGTTAGCTTCAAAATCCATGCGATACAAATG
The DNA here is from genome assembly GCF_051020955.1 of Megalopta genalis. Taxonomy (NCBI): domain Eukaryota; kingdom Metazoa; phylum Arthropoda; class Insecta; order Hymenoptera; family Halictidae; genus Megalopta; species Megalopta genalis. The sequence continues at coordinate 67,197 of NW_027477365.1, read as the reverse complement.
ATTTTTCTTCAAATCAATACGAAGTAGAAGGCTTAGCTTCAAATGCTTGCGAATCAAATGGTTTAGCTTCAAATACTCACGATCTAAATGAAGTAGGTTCAACTGCATGCGAAACAAACGAGTTAGCTTCAAATCCAAGCGAAACACATGACTTAGCTTCAAATCAATGCGAAGTAAAAGGCTTAGCTTCGAATCCGTGCGAAACAAATGATTCAGCTTCAAATAATTCGATATAATTGATTTAGCTTCAAATGCAGACGTAACAAACGAGTTAGCTTCAAATCCCAGGGAAACACATGAATTAACTTCAAATCAATGCGAAGTAGAAGGCTTATCTTCAAATCCATTCGAAACAAATGGTTCAGCTTCAAAAACTTGCGATATAAATGAAGTAGATTCAAATACAGTCAACACAAACGAGCTAGCTTCAAATCCAAGCGAAACACAAGATTTGATTTAGTTTCAAATCAATTCCTAGTAGAAGGATTAGTTTCAAATCCATGCAAAACAAATGGTTCAGCTTCAAATACTTGCGATATAAATGAAGTAGCTTCAAATACAGTCAACACAAACGAGCTAGCTTCAAATCCAAGCGAAACACAAGATTTATCTTCATATGAACGCGAAGTAGAAGTCTTAGCTTCAAATCCATGCGACACAACTGATTTAACATAAAATACTTGCGATATAAGTGATATAGCTTCAAATGAAGACGAAACAAACGAGTTAGCTTCAAATCCATGCGAAACAAATGATTTAGCTTCAAATACTTGCGATAAAAGTGATAAAGCTTCAAATGCAGACGAATCAAACGAGTTAGCTTCAAATCCATGCGAAACACATGATTTAGCTTCAAATCAATGCGAAATAGAAGGCTTAGATTTAAATACATGAGAACAAATGATTTAGCTTCTAATACTCTCGATATTAGTGATATAGCTTCACTTGCTGACGAAACAAACGAGTTAGCTTCTAGTCCATGGGATGTAGAAGGTTTAGCTTCAAATCCATGCGAAACACATGATTTGGCTTCAAATCAATGCGATGTAGAAGGTTTAGCACCGAATCCATGCGAAACAAATGATTTGGCTTCAAATCACGAAACGAGCGAGATAGCTTCAAATCCATGCGAAACAAATGATTTTTCTCCAAATACTTGCGATACAAGTGATATAGGTTCACATGCAGGCGAAACAAACTAGTTAGATTCAATTCCAAGCGAAACACATGATTAAGCTTCAAATCAATGCCATGTAGATGGTTTAGCTTCAAATCCATGCGAAAAAAATGATTTAGCTTCAGATACTTGCGATAAAATTGGTATAGCTTCAAATACAGACGAAACAAACGAGTTAGCTTCAAGTACAAGCGAAAGACATGATTTAGCTACAAATCGATGCGATGCAGAAGGTTTAGCTTCAAATCCATACGAAATAAATCATTTAGCTTCAAATACTTGCGATATATGTGAAATAGATACAAAGGCGGACGAAACGAACGAGTTAGCTTCAAATCAATGCGAAGTAGAAGGCTTAGCTTCAAATCCATGCGAAACACATGACTTAGCTTCAAATCAGTGCGAAGTAAAAGGCTTAGCTTCAAATCCATGCGAATCTAATCGTTCGGCTTCAATTGCTTGAGAAAAACATGATTTAGATTCAAAATCATGCGAAACACATGATTTAACTTAATATTCACGCGAAACGAATGGTTCAGCTCCAAATACTTGTGATATACATGATTTAGCTTCAAATCAATGCGAAGTAGAAGGCTTAGCTTCAAATTCATGCGAAACGAATGATTTAGGTTAAGATACTTGCGATATAAATGATATATCTTCGAATGCAGGAGAACCGAACGAGTTAGCACCAAATCCATGCGAAACAAATGATTTAGCTTCATATCAATACGACCTAGAAGGCTTAGGTTCAAATCCATGCGGAACAAATGATTTAGCTTCAAATACTTGTGATATACATGATTTAGCTTCAAATGCAGGCGAAACAAACGAGTTAGCTTCAAATCCATGCGAAACACATGATTTAGCTTCAAATCAGTGCGAAGTAGAAGGCTTAGCTTCAAATCCATGCGACACAAATGATTTAGATTCAAATACTTGCGATATAAATGATATAGCTTCGAATGCAGGCGAAACAAACGAGATAGCTTCAAATCCATACGAAACACATGATTTAGCTTCAAATCAATGCGAAGTAGAAGACGTAGCTTCAAATCCATGCGGAACAAATGATTGAGCTTCAAATACTTGCGATATAAGTGATATAGCTTCAAATTCAGGTGAAACGAACGAGTTAGCTTCAAATCCATGCGAAATACATGATTTAGCTGCAAATCAATGCGATGCAGAAGGTTTAGCTTCAAATCCAAGCGGCACAAATGATTTAGCTTCAATTACTTGTGATATAAGTAATATAGATTCAACTGCAGGCGAAACAAACGAGTTAGCTTCAAATCCATGCGAAACACATGATTTAGCTTCAAATCAATGCGAAGTGGAAGGCTTAGATTTAAATACATGAGAACAAATGATTTAGCTTCTAATACTCTCGATATTAGTGATATAGCTTCACATGCTGACGAAACAAACGAGTTAGCTTCTAGTCCATGCGATGTAGAAGGTTTAGCTTCAAATCCATGCGAAACAAATGATTTAGCTTCAAATTCATGCGAAACACATGGATTAGCTTCATATTCTTGCGAAACAAATCGTTTAGCTTGAGATACTTGTGATAAACATGATTTAGCTTCAACTGCATGCGAAACAAATGAGTTGGCTTCAAATCCAAGCGAACACATGATTTGGTTTCAAATCAATGCGATGTAGAAGGTTTAGCACCGAATCCATGCGAAACAAATGATTTGGCTTCAAATCACGAAACGAACGAGATAGCTTCAAATCCATGCGAAACAAATGATTTTTCTCCAAATACTTGCGATACAAGTGATATAGCTTCAAATGCAGGCGAAAAAAACTAGTTAGATTCAATTCCAAGCGAAACACATGATTAGTCTTCAAATCATTGCTATGTAGATGGTTTAGCTTCAAATCCATGCGAAAAAAATGATTTAGCTTCAGATACTTGCGATAAAATTGATATAGCTTCAAATACAGACGAAACAAACGAGTTAGCTTCATGTACAAGCGAAAGACACGATTTACCTACAAATCGATGCAATGCAGAAGGTTTAGCTTCAAATCCATACGAAACAAATCATTTAGCTTCAAATACTTGCGATATATGTGAAATAGATACAAAGGCGGACGAAACGAACGAGTTAGCTTCAAATCCATGCGATACACTAGATTTAGCTTCAAATCAATGCGATGTAGAAGGATGAGCTTCAAATCCATGCGACACAAATCATTTAGCTTCAAATACGTGCGATATAAAAGATATAGGTTCAAATGCAGGCGAAACAAACGAGTTAGCTTCACATCCATGTGAAACACATGATTTAGCTTCAAATTTTTGCGAAACACGTGGTATAGCTTCATATTCTTGCTAAACAAATGGGTTAGCTTCAGATACTTGTGATAAAAGTGATATAGCTTCACATGCATGCGAAACAAACGAGTTAGCTTCAAATCCAAGCGAAACACATGATCTAGGATCAAATCAATACGAAGTAGAAGGCTTGGCTTCAAATCCATGCGAAACGTATGATTTATCTTCAAATACTTGCGAACATAAGGGATATTGCTTCAAATGCATGCGAAACAAACGAGTTAGCTTCAAATTCATGCGAAACACATGGTTTAGCTTCATATTCTTACGAAACAAATGGCTTAGCTGCAGATACTTGTGATAAACATGATTTAGCTTCAACTGCATAGGAAACAAACGAGCTAGCTTCAAAACCAAGGGAAACACATAATTTTGCTGCAAATCAATACGAAGTAGAAGGCTTAGCTTCAAATACTTGCGAATCAATTGGTTTAGGTTCAAATACTCACGATCTAAATGAAGTAGGTTCAACTGCATGCGAAACAAACGAGTTAGCTTCAAATCCAAGCGAAACACATGACTTAGCTTCAAATCAATGCGAAGTAAAAGGCTTAGCTTCGAATCCGTGCGAAACAAATGATTCAGCTTCAAATAATTCGGTATAATTGATTTAGCTTCAAATGCAGACGTAACAAACGAGTTAGCTTCAAATCCATGCGAAACACAGGATTTAACTTCAAATCAATGCGAAGTAGAAGGCTTATCTTCAAATCCATGCGAAACAAATGATATTTTTCAAGTCCTTGCGATACAATTGATATAGATTCGTATGCAGGCGAAAAAAACGAGTTAGCTTCAAATCCAAGCGAAACACATGATTTAACTTCAAATCAATGCGGAGTAGAAGGCTTAACTTCAAATCAATGCGACACAACTGATTTAGCTTCGAATACTTGCGATATTATTGAAACAGCTTCAAATGCAGACAACACAATCGAGTTAGATTCAAATCCATCCGAAACGCATGACATAGCTTCAAATTCAAGCGAAACACATGATTTAGCTTCAAATCAATGTAAAGTAGAAGGCTTATCTTCAAATCCATGAGGGACGAAAGATTTAGCTTCAAATACTTGCGAGTATAAGTGATACAGCTTCAAATGCAGGCGAAACAAACGAGTTAGATTCACATCCATGCCAAACACATGATTTAGCTTCAAATTCTTGCGAAACATAAGGTTTAGCTTCAAATTCATGCGATACGAATGGTTTAGCTTCAAATACTTGCGGCATAATTGAAACAGCTACAAATGCAGACAAAACAAACGAGTTAGATTCACATCCGGGCGAAACAAATGATTTAAATTCATATCAAAGCGAAGTAGAAGACTTAGCTTCAAATCCATGCAAAACGAATGATTTAGCTTCAAATACTTTCGGTATATATGAAATAGCTTCAAATGCAGGCGAAACAAACGAGTTAGCTTCAAATTCATGCAAAACACATGATTTAGCTTCCAATCAATGCAAAGTAGAAGGCTTAGCTTCAAATCCATGCGAAACAGATGGGTTAGCTTCAAATAGTTGCGATATAAATGATATAGCTGAAAATGCAGGCGAAACAAACGAGTTAGCTTCAAATCCATGCGAAACAAATGATTTAGCGTCAAATACTTGCGTTATAAATGATATAGCTTCTAATCCATGCGAAACTCACGATTTAGCTTCAAATCAATGCGAACTAGATGTTTTAGATTCAAATCCATGCCAAACAAATAATTTAAATTCAGATACTTGGGATATATGTGATATAGCTTCAAATGCAGACGAAACAAAACGAGTTAGCTTCAAAATCCATGCGATACAAATGACTTAGCTTCAACTCAATGCGAAGTAGAAGGCTTAGCTTCAAATCCATGCGAAACAAATGATTTTTCTTCAAATCAATACGAAGTAGAAGGCTTAGCTTCAAATGCTTGCGAATCAAATGGTTTAGCTTCAAATACTCACGATCTAAATGAAGTAGGTTCAACTGCATGCGAAACAAACGAGTTAGCTTCAAATCCAAGCGAAACACATGACTTAGCTTCAAATCAATGCGAAGTAAAAGGCTTAGCTTCGAATCCGTGCGAAACAAATGATTCAGCTTCAAATAATTCGATATAATTGATTTAGCTTCAAATGCAGACGTAACAAACGAGTTAGCTTCAAATCCAAGCGAAACACATGATTTAACTTCAAATCAATGCGATGCAGATGGATTAGCTACAAATCCATGCGAAACAAATGATTTTTTTCAATTTCTTGCGATACAAGTGATATAGATTCGTATGCAGGCGAAACAATCGAGTTAGCTTCAAATCCAAGCGAAACACATGATTTAGCTTCAATTTCATGCGAAGCAGAAGGCTTAGCTTCAAATCCATGCGAAACGAATGGTTTAGCTTCAAATACTTGCGAATTTAAGTGATATAGCTTCTTAATGCAGGCGAAACAATCGAGTTAGCTTCAAATCAATGCGAAGTAGAAGGCTTATCTTCAAATCCATTCGAAACAAATGGTTCAGCTTCAAAAACTTGCGATATAAATGAAGTAGATTCAAATACAGTCAACACAAACGAGCTAGCTTCAAATCCAAGCGAAACACAAGATTTGATTTAGTTTCAAATCAATTCCTAGTAGAAGGATTAGTTTCAAATCCATGCAAAACAAATGGTTCAGCTTCAAATACTTGCGATATATATTTGCAATTATACATATTTGCTGATGTTCCTGTTTCCTTGTGGCTCTGAAGGCGGATGTGTACTAGGATTTCAGAGTTGCTAGCGTGGATCGGCCTGATACTGGTGGTGTTGTGATCCTATGAATGATCATCTGTTGGTTGTGTTGTCGATGTCTGTTGAATTCACAAACACTAAATCCGGCTCGAAGGACCAATGTTTTTCCGCGTATTTGATATTCGCGGTTCCCTACGACTTTTCAAGTTGCTAGGGATACTAAGCTGAGTTTTTTTTCTTTAACTTGGAATATATTTGAACATTCAAATTCACATCGATACAGAGTATAATTTTTAGAGAGTAGACTATTCCGTGTTCGGGTTGGTGGAAGAATGAATGTTGTGTGTTGTGTCTTCTCGGAGGTAAGTTCGGTGTGGGTGTGTTCTAAATTTGGGACAGTCGGATTTGTGGATTATTCATTTTTTGCGAGGAGTGAGGGAAACGGTCGCCCTGACTGATTGGAGTACAAAATTCGAAAGGTGACCGCCCCAAACTAAGGGTCACCCGCAGGTAGTGCTCGTGCCCTCGGGTGACGCCCGCGAAGTAACCCGAGTGTCCCAAGGATAAGCCGTAGCAAACAATGATCCGGAAAATGCCTCTTCTCGGTGGAACATGCATATCGTAAAAAACGGCTAGAATTGACATTTGGTGACCAACTGTGGGTCATAAAAGAAATACTTGAATAGAAGACGGAAATGGCTTTCAACGAAATTGTTTACTACGGGTGTTCTGGCATTTCGATTGCTTCGTCCAAAATATGCTATTTCCTAGGGCCTTCGGTCCCTGGGTTATCCACATCTGGCAATTTTCCGCTTCCCAGGGACGGACGTAGATGGTCAATAATGTTTGACTCGAGGACACCATTTTTCCTCGCTTGATTTATAAAGGTTCCGTCATACAACGGAACAACTTGCGATATAATTGAAACAGCTTCAAATGCAGACAAAACAAACGAGTTAGCTTCACATCAGGGCGAAACAAATGATTTAGCTTCATATCAAAGCGAAACACATGATTTGGTTTCAAATCAACGCGATGTAGAAGGTTTAGCTTCAAATACTCTCGATATTAGTGATATAGCTTCAATTGCAGACAGAACAAAGGAGTTATCTTCAAATCCATGCGAAACACATGATTTAGCTTCAAATTCATGCGAAACAAACGAGTTAGCTTCAAATCCATGCGATACACATGATCTACCTTCAAATCAATGCGAAGTAGAAGGCTTAGTTTCAAATACATGTGAAACAATTGATTTATCTTCAGATAACTGCGACATAAGTGATATTGCTTCAAATGCAGGCGTAACAAACGAGTTAGCTTCAAAGCCATGCAAAACGAATGATTTAGCTTCAAATACTTGCGGTATAAATGAAACAGCTTCATATGCAGGCGGAACAAACGAGTTAGCTTCAAATCCATGCAAAACACAGGATTAAGCTTCAAATCCATGGGAAACAAATCATTTAGCTTCAAATCAATGTGATGTAGAAGGCTTAGCTTCGAATCCATGAGAAACAAGTGATTTAGCTTCAGATACTTGCGATATAATTGATATAGCTTCAACTGCAGGCGAAACAAACGAGTTAGCTTCCAATCCATGCAAAACACATTTTTTAGCTTCAAATCAATGCGAAGTGGAAGGCTCAGCTTCAAATCCATGCGATACTAATGATTTAGCTTCAAATACTTGTGATATACATGATTTACCTTCAAATGCAGGCGAAGCACAAGAGTTACCTTCAAATCCATGCGAAACACATGATTTAGCTTCAAATAAATGCGACGTAGAATGCTTAGCTTCAAAACCACGCTAATCAAATGGTTTAGCTTCAAATACCTCTGATAAACATGATTTAGCTTCAACTGCATGAGAAACCATCGTGTAAGCTTCAAAATCAAGCGAAACACATGATTCAGCTTCAAATCAATGCGAAGTAGAAGCCTCAGCTTCAAATCCATGCGAAACAATTGTTTTAGCTTCAAATACCTCTGATATACATGGTTTAGCTTCAACTGCATGCGAAACAATCGAGTTAGCTTCAAATCCATGCGAAACACATGATTTAGCTTCAATTTCATGCGAAGCAGAAGGCTTAGCTTCAAATCCATGCGAAACGAATGGTTTAGCTTCAAATACTTGCGAATTTAAGTGATATAGCTTCTTAATGCAGGCGAAACAATCGAGTTAGCTTCAAATCAATGCGAAGTAGAAGGCTTATCTTCAAATCCATGCGAAACAAATGGTTTAGCGTCAAGTACTTGTTTTATACATGGTGTAGCTTCAAATGCAGACGAAACAAACGAGTTAGCTTCAAATCAATGCGAAGTAGAAGGCTTATCTTCAAATCCATGCGAAACAAATGGTTTAGCTTCAAATACTTGTGTTATACATGATTTAGCTTCAACTGCATGCGTATCAAACGAGTTAGCTTCAAATCCATGCGAATCACATGATTTAGTTTCAAATTAATGCGAAGTAGAAGATTTAGCTTCAAATCCATGCGAAACAAATGGTTTAGCTTCAAATACTTGTGATATACATGATTCAGCTTCAACTGCATGCGGAACAAACGAGTTAGCTTCAAATCCACGCGAATCGAATGGTTTAGCTTCAAATACATGTGATATACATGATTTATTTTCAATTGCACGCGAAGCAAAAGAGTTAGCTTCAAATCAATGCGGAACACGTGATTTAGCTTCAAATCAATGCGAAGTAGAAACCTTAGCTTCAAATCAATGCGAAACAAACGGTTTACCTTCTTATACTTGTGATATACATGATTTAGCTTGAACTGCAAACGAAACAAACGAGTTATCTTGAAATCCATGCGGAACACATGATTTAGCTTCAAATCAATGCGATGTAGAAGGCTTAGAATCAAATACATGAGAATCAACTGGTTTAGCTTCAAATACATGTGATATACATGATTTATCTTCAAATGCAGGCGAAGCAAAAGAGTTATCTTCAAATCTATGCAAAACACATGATTAAGCTTCAAATCAATGCTATGTAGAAGGTTTAGCTTCAAATCCAAGCTAAACAAATGATCTAGCTTCATATACTTGCGATATAAGTGATATAGCCTCAAATGCAGACGAAACAAACGAGTTAGCTTGAAATCTAAGCGAAAGAAATAATTTAGCATCAGATACTTGCGATAAAAGTGATATAGCTTCAAATGCAGGGGAAACAAACGAGTTAGCTTCAAATCTACGCAATACACATGATTAAGCTTCAAATCAATGCTATGTAGAAGGTTCAGCTTCAAATCCAAGCGAAAGAAATGATTCAGCTTGAAATCGATGCGATAGAGATGGCTTAGCATCAAAGGCAAGCGAAACACATGATTTAGCTTCAAATCAATGCGATGTAGAAGGTTTAGCTTCAAATCAATAAGAGGTAGAAGGTTTAGCTTCAAATCAATAGAATGTAGAAGGTTTAGCTTCAAATCAATGCGATGTAGAAGGTTTAGCTTCAAATCCATACGAAACACATGATTTAGCTTCAAATCAATTCGAAGGACAAGGCTTAGATTCAAATCCATGCGAAACAAATGATTTAGCTTCAAATCAATGCGAAGTAGAAGGCATAGCTTCAAATCCATGCGAAACAAATGGTTTAGATACAAATACTTGTGATATACATTATTTAGCTACAACTGCGTGCGAAACAAACGAGTTAGCTTCAAATCCATGCGAAACACATGATTTAGCTTCAAATCAATGCGATGTAGAAGGTTTAGTTTCAAATCCATGCGATACACATGATTTAGCTTCAAATCAATGCGATGTAGTAGGTTCAGCTTCAAATCCATGCGACACAATTGATTTAGCGTCAGATAATTGCGATATAAATGATATAGCTTCAAATGCAGGGGAAACAAATGAGTTAGCTTCAAATAAATGCGAAGTAGAAGGCTTAGCTTTAAATTCATGCGAAACAAATGGTTTAGCTACAAATACTTGTGATATACATTATTTAGCTACAACTCCATGCGAAACAAACGAGTTAGCATCAAATCCATGCGAAACACATGATTAAGATTCAAATCAATGCGATGTAGATGGTTTGCTAAAAATCCATGCGATACACAAGATTTAGCTTCAAATTAATGCGATGTAGTAGATTCAGCGTCAAATCCATGCGATATAAGTGATATAGCTTCAAAAGCAGGAGGAACAAACGAGGTAGCTTCAATTCCATGCGAAACAAATGATGTAGCTTCAAATCAATGCGAAGTAGAAGGCGTAGCTTCAAATCCATGCGAAACAAATGGTTTAGCTACAAATACTTGTGATATACGTTATTTAGACTTAACTGCATGCGCATAGAACGAGTTAGCTTCAAATCCATGCGAAACACACGATTTAGCTTCAAATCAATGCGAAGTAGAAGGCTTAGCTTCAAATCCATGCGATACACAAGATTTAGCTTCAAATCAGTGCGATGTAGAAGGTTTGGCTTCAAATCCATGCGACACACATGATTTAGCTTCAAATACTTGCGATATAAGTGATATAGCTTCAAAAGCTGGAGGAACAAACGAGGTAGCTTTAATTCCATGCGAAGCAAATGATTTAGCTTCAAATCAATGCGAAGTAGAAGGCGTAGCTTCAAATCCATGCGAAACAAATGGTTTAGCTACAAATACTTGTGATATACGTTATTTAGACTTAACTGCATGCGCATCGAACGATTTAGCTTCAAATCCATGCGAAACACATGATTTAGCTTCAAATCAATGCGATGTAGAAGGTTTAGTTTCAAATCCATGCGATACACATGATTTAGCTTCAAATCAATGTGATGTAGTAGGTTCAGCTTCAAATCCATGCGACACAATTGATTTAGCGTCAGATACTTGCGATATAAATGATATAGCTTCAAATCCATGCGAAACAAATAATGTAGCATCAGATACTTGCGATAAAATTGATATAGCTTCAAATGTAGGGGAAACAAACGAGTTAGCTTCAAATGTATGCAAAACACATGATTAAGCTTCAAATCAATGCTATGTAGAAGGTTTAGCTTCAAATCCAAGCTAAAGAAATGATTTAGCTTCAGATACTTGCGATATAAGTGATATAGCCTCAAATGCAGACAAAACAAACGAGTTAGCTTGAAATCTAAGCGAGAGAAATGATTTTGCTTAAAATCGATGCGATGTAGATGGCATAGCTTCAAATGCAAGCGAAACACATGATTTAGCTTCAAATCAATGCGATGTAGAAGGTTTAGCTTCAAATCCATGCAAAACACGTGATTTAGCGTCCAATTAATACGGAGTAGAAGGCTTAGCTGCAAATCCATGCGAATCAAATGGTTTAGCTTCAAATACTTGTGATATACGTTGTTTAGATTTAACTGCATGCGCAACGGACGAGTAAGCTTCACATCCATGCCAAACACATGATTTAGATTCAAATCCATGGGATGTAGAAGGTTTAGCTTCAAATCCATGCAAAACACATTATTTATCTGCAAATCAGTGCGAAGTAGAAGGCTCGGGTTCAAATCAATGCGTTCAAATGGTTCATCTTCAAATACTTGTGAGAGACATGAGGTAGCTTCAACTTCATGCGAAACACATGATTTAGCTTCAAATCAATGCGATGTAGAAGGTTTAGCTTCACATGCACGCAAAACACGTGATTTAACGTCCAATTAATGCGAAGTAGAAGGCTTAGCTTTAAATCCATGCGAAACACATGATTTAGCATCTAAGCAATGCGAAGTAGAAGGCTTAGCTTCAAATCCATGCGAAACACATGATCTAGCTTCAAATCTGCGCGAAGTAGAAGGCTTAGCTTCAAATCCATGCGAATCAAATGGATCAGTTTCAAATCCATGCAAAACACGTGATTTAGTTTCCAATCAATGCAAAGTAGAAAGCTTAGATTCAAATCCATGCGAAACACATGATGTAGCTTCAAATCAATGCGATGTAGAAGGTTTAGCTTCAAATCAATGCGATGTAGAAGGTTTAGCTCCAAATCAATGCGATGTAGTAGGTTTAGCTTTAAATCCATGCGAAACAAATGATTTAGCATCAGATACTTGCGATATAATTGAAATAGATTCAAATGAAGGGGAAACCAACGAGTTAGTTTCAAATCGATGTAAAACACACGTTTAAGCTTCAAATCTATGCGATGTAGAAGGTTTAGCTTCAAATCAATGCGATGTAGTAGGTTTAGCTTCAAATCCATGCGAAACAAATGATTTAGCATCAGATACTTGCGATATAATTGAAATAGATTCAAATGAAGGGGAAACCAACGAGTTAGTTTCAAATCGATGTAAAACACACGTTTAAGCTTCAAATCAATGCGATGTAGAAGGTTTAGCTTCAAATCCATGCCAAACACATGATTTAGATTCAAATCCATGGGATGTAGAAGGTTTAGTTTCAAATCCATGCGAAACACATTACTTAACTGCAAATCAGTGCGATGTAGTAGGTTCAGCTTCAAATCCATGCGGCACATATGATTTAGCTTCAAATACTTGCGATATAAGTGATATAGTTTCAAATGGTGGCGAAACGATCGAGTTAGCTTCAAATCCATGCGAAACACATGATTTAGCTGCAAATCAATGCGATGTAGAAGGTTTATCTTCAAATCCATGCGAAACAAATGGTTTAGCTTCAAATGAATGCGAAGTAGGAGGCTTAGCTTCAATTCCATGCAAAACAAATGGTTTAGCTACAAACACTTGTGATATACATTATTTAGCTACAACTGCATGCGAAACGAACGAGTCAGCTTCAAATCCATGCGAAACACATGATTTAGCTTCAAATCAATGCGATGTAGAAGGTTTAGCTTCAAATCCAAGCGAAACACATGATTTAGCTTCAAATACTTGCGATATAAGTGATCTAGCTTCAAATACAGACGAAACAAACGAGTTAGCTTCATCTCCATGCGAAACACATGATTCAGCTGCAAATCAATGCGATGTAGAAGGTTTAGCTTCAAATCCATGCGTTACACAAGATTTAGCTTCAAATCAATGCCATGTAGAAGGTTCAGCTTGAAATCCATGCGACACATGTGATTTAGCTTCAAATTCTTGCGATATAAGTGATATAGTTTCTAGAGCTGGAGGAACAAACGAGGTATCTTCAATTCCATGCGAAACAAATGATTTAGCTTCAAATCAATGCGAAGTTGAAGGCTTAGCTTCAAATCCATGCGAAACAAATAATTTAGCATCAGATACTTGCGATATAAGTGATATAGCTTCAAATGTAGGGGAAACAAACGAGTTAGCTTCAAATCTATGCAAAACACATGATTAAGCTTCAAATCAATGCTATGTAGAAGGTTTAGCTTCAAATCCAAGCTAAATAAATGATTTAGCTTCAGATACTTGCGATATAAGTGATATAGCCTCAAATGCAGACAAAACAAACGAGTTAGCTTGAAATCTAAGCGAAAGAAATGATTTTGCTTAAAATCGATGCGATGTAGAAGGTTTAGCTTCAAATCCATACGAAAAACATGATTTAGCTTCAAATCAATTCGAAGGACAAGCCTTAGATTCAAATCCATGCGAAACAAATGATTTAGCTTCAAATGAACGCGAAGTAGAAGGCTTAGCTTCAAATCCATCCAAAACAAATGGTTTAGCTACAAATACTTGTGATATACATTATTTAGCTAGAACTGCATGCGAAACGAACGAGTTAGCTTCAAATCCATGCGAAACACACGATTTATCTTCAAATTAATGCGATGTAGAAGGTTTAGCTTCAAATCCATGCAAAACACGTGATTTAGCGTCCAATTAATGCGAAGTAGAAGGCTTAGCTGCAAATCCATGCGAATCAAATGGTTTAGCTTCAAATCAATGCGAACTAGAAGGCGTAGCTTCAAATCCATGCGAAACAAATGGTTTAGCTACAAATACTTGTGATATACGTTATTTAGACTTAACTGCATGCGCATCGAACGAGTTAGCTTCAAATCCATGCGAAACACATGATTTAGCTTCTAATCAATGCGATGTAGAAGGTTTAGTTTCAAATCCATGCGATACACATGATTTAGCTTCAAATCAGTGCGATGTAGTAGGTTCAGCTTCAAATCCATGCGCAACAAATGATTTAGCTTCAAATCAATGCGAAGTAGAAGTCGTAGCTTCAAATCCATGCGAAACAAATGGTTTAGCTACAAATACTTGTGATATACGTTATTTAGACTTAACTGCATGCGCATCGAACGAGTTAGCTTCAAATCCACGCGAAACACGTGATTTAGCTTCCAATTAATGCGAAGTAGAAGGCTTTGTTTCAAATCCAAGCGAAACAAATGGTTTAGCTTCAAATACTTGTGATGTACATTATTTAGATTTAACTGCATGCGCAACGAACGAGTTAGCTTCAAATCCAAGCGATACACAAGATTTAGCTTCAAATCAATGCGATGTAGAAGGTTCAGCTTCAAATCCATGCGACACATATGATTTAGTTTCAAATACTTGCGATATAAGTGATATAGCTTCTAAAGCTGGAGGAACGAACGAGGTATCTTCAATTCCATGCGAAACAAATGATTTAGCTTCAAATCAATGCGAAGTAGAAGGCTTAGCTTCAAATCCATGCGAAACAAATAATGTAGCATCAGATACTTGCGATAAAATTGATATAGCTTCAAATGTAGGGAAAACAAACGAGTTAGCTTCAAATGTATGCAAAACACATGATTAAGCTTCAAATCAATGCTATGTAGAAGGTTTAGCTTCAAATCCAAACTAAACAAATGATTTAGCTTCAGATACTTGCGATATAAGTGATATAGCCTCAAATGCAGACAAAACAAACGAGTTAGCTTGGAATCTAAGCGTAAGAAATGATTTAGCTTAAAATCGATGCGATGTAGATGGCTTAGCTTCAAATGCAAGCGAATCACATGATTTAGCTTCCAATCGATGCGATGTAGAAGGTTTAGCTTCAAATCAATTAGAGGTAGAAGGTTTAGCTTCAAATCAATAGAATGTAAAAGGTTTAGCTTCAAATCAATGCGATGTAGAAGGTTTAGCTTCAAATCCAAACGAAGCGCATGATTTAGCTTCAAACCAATGCGATGTAGAAGGTTTATCATCAAATCCTTGCGAAACAAATGATTTAGCTTCAAACACTTGGGATTTAAGTGATATAGCTTCAAATGCAGACGAATCAAACGAGTTAGCATCGAAATCCATGCGATAGACGTGATTTAGCATCGAAACAATGCGAAGTAGAAGGCTAAGCTTCAAATTAATGCAAAAAAATGGTTTAGCTTCAGATACTTGCGATATAAGTGATATAGCTTCAAATGCAGGAGGAACGAACGAGATAGCTTCAAGTTCATGCAAAACACACGATTAAGTTTCAAATCAATGATATGTAGAAGGTTTAGCTTAAGAAACGATGCGACACAAATGATTTAGCTTCAGATACTTGCGATATGAGTGATATAGCTTCAAATGCAGACGAAGCAAACGAGTTAGCTTCAAATCCATGCGAAACACATGATTTAGCCTGCAAATCAATGCTATGTAGAAGGTTTAGCTTCAAATCCAAGCTATACAAATGATATAGCTTCATACACTTGCGATATAAGTGATATAGCCTCAAATGCAGACGAAACAAACGAGTTAGCTTGAAATCTAAGCGAAAGAAATGATTTAGCTTAAAATCGATGCGATGTAGATGGCTTAGCTTCAAATGCAAGCGAATCACATGATTTAGCTTCAAATCAATGCGATGTAGAAGGTTTAGCTTCAACTCAATTAGAGGTAGAAGGTTTAGCTTCAAATCAATAGAATGTAGAAGGTTTAGCTTCAAATCAATGCGATGTAGAAGGTTTAGCTTCAAATCCAAACGAAGCGCATGATTTAGCTTCAAACCAATGCGATGTAGAAGGTTTAGCATCAAATCCTTGCGAAACAAATGATTTAGCTTCAAACACTTGGGATTTAAGTGATATAGCTTCAAATGCAGACGAATCAAACGAGTTAGCATCGAAATCCATGCGATACACGTGATTTAGCATCGAAACAATGCGAAGTAGAAGGCTAAGCTTCAAATTAAGGCAAAAAAAATGGTTTAGCTTCAGATACTTGCGATATAAGTGATATAGCTTCAAATGCAGGAGGAACGAACGAGATAGCTTCAAGTTCATGCAAAACACACGATTAAGTTTCAAATCAATGATATGTAGAAGGTTTAGCTTAAGAAACAATGCGACACAAATGATTTAGCTTCAGATACTTGCGATATGAGTGATATAGCTTCAAATGCAGACGAAGCAAACGAGTTAGCTTCAAATCCACGCGAAACACATGATATAGCTGCAAATCAATGCGATGTAGAAGGTTTAGCTTCGAATCCACGCGAAACAAATGACATGGCTTCAAACACTTGGGATATAAGTGGTATAGCTTCAAATGCAGACGAATAAAAGCTTCAAAATCCATGCGATACACATGATATAGCTTCACATCAATGCGAAGTAGAAGGATTAGCTTCAAATCTGTGCGGAACAAACGATTGAACTTCAAACACTTCGGATATAGGTGATATAGCTTCAGCTGCATGCGAAACAAACGAGTTAGCTTCAAATCCAAGCAAAACACATGATTTAGATTCAAATCAATGCGATCTAGAAGGCTTAGCTTCAAATCCATGCAAACACGTGATTTAGCTTCCAATCAATGCGAAGTAAAAGGCTTAGATTCAAAGCCAAGCGAATCAAATGGTTTAGCTTCAAATACTTGTGATATTCATGATTTAGTATCAACTGGATTCGAAACAAACGAGACAGCTTCAAATCCATGCGAAACACATGATTTGGCTTATAATCACTGCGAAGTAGATGGCTTAGCTTTAAATCCATGCGAAAAACATGATTTGTGTTCAAATCAATACGATGTAGTAGAATTATCTTCAAATCCATTCGAAACAATTGATTTAAATCAAATACTTGCGATTTAAGTGTTTTAGATTCAAATGCAGGCGAATCAAATGAGTTAACTTCAAATCCATGCAAAAGAAATGATTAAGCTAACAATCCCTGCGATATAAATGAAGTTGGTTCAAAAGCAGTCAAAACAAACGATTAGTTTCAAATCCATGCGAAACACATGAATGTAATGCGAAGTAGAAGGCTTAGAAGGCTTCAAATCCATACGACACAACTGATTCAGCATCAAATACTTGCGATATAAATGATATAGCTTCAAATGCAGGCGACACAAACGAGTTAGCTTCAAATCCATACCAAACACATGATTTAGCTTCAAATCAATGCGATGTAGAAGGTTTAGCTGCAAATCAATGCGATACACAGGATTGAGCTTCAAACCAATGTGAAGTAGAAGGCTTAGCTTCAAATCCATGCGGAAAAAAAGATTTTTCTTCAAATACTTGCAATATAGGTGTTATAGCTTCAAATGGAAGCGAAACAAAAGAGTTAGCTTCAAATCCAAGCGAAACACATGATTTGGCTTCAAATCAAAGCGAAAAACATGATTTGGCTTCAAATCAAAGCGAAATAGAAGGCTTAGCTTCAAATCCATGCGACTCAAATGGTTTAGCTTCAAACCAGTGCGAAGTAGAAGGCTTAGATTCAAATCCATTCGAAACACATTATTTAGCTTCAAATCAACGCGAAACACATGGTATAGCTCCGTATTCTTGCGAAACAAATGCGTTAGATTTAGATACTTGTGAAAAACATGAATTAGAATCAACTGCATGCGAAACAAACGTGTAGAGCTTCAAATCCATGCGGAACACATGATTATGCTTTAAATCAATGGAAACTAGAAGGTTTAACTTCAAATCCATGCGAAACACATGATTTAGCTTCAAATCAATGCGAAGTAGAAGGTTTAGCTTCAAATCCGTGCGAAGCAAATGATTTTGGAATGAAATACTTGCGATATAAGTGATATAGCTTCAATGCAGGCGCAACAAAAGAGTTAGCTTCAAATCCATGAGAAACACATGATTTAGCATCAAACCAATGCGAAGTAGAAGGTTTAGCTTAAAATCCGTGCGAAGCAAATGATTTTGGAATGAAATACTTGCGATATAAGTGATATAGCTTCAATGCAGGCGAAACAAACGAGTTAGCTTCAAATCCATGAGAAATACATGATTTAGCTTCAAATCAATGCGAAGTAGAGGGATTAGCTTCAAATCCATGCCCAACAAATGGCTTAGCTTCAAATACTTGTGATATACATGACTAAGATTCAACTGCATTCGATACAAACGAGTTAGCTTCAAATCCAAGCGAAACAAATGATTTACCCTCAAATACTTGCGTTTTAAATGAAATAGCTTCAAATGCAGGCGAAACAAACGAGTTAGCTTCAAATCCATGCGATACACATGATTTAGCTTCAAATCAATACGAAGTAGTAGGCTTAGCTTCAAATCAATGCGAAACAAATGGTTTGGATTCAGATACTTGTGATGAACACGATATAGAGTCAACTGCATGCGAATCAAACGAGTTAGCTTCAAATCCCAGGAAAAAACATGACTTAACTTCAAATCAATGCGAAGTAGGAGGCTTAGCTTCAAATCCATGCGAAACAAATGATTTACCTTCAAATACCTGCGGTTTAAATGAAATAGCTTCAAATGCAGGCGAAACAAACGAGTTAGCTTCAAATCCATGCGAAACACATGATCTAGCTTCAAATCTGCGCGAAGTAGAAGGCTTAGCTTCAAATCCATGCGAATCAAATGGATCAGTTTCAAATCCATGCAAAACACGTGATTTAGTTTCCAATCAATGCAAAGTAGAAAGCTTAGTTTCAAATCCATGCGAAACACATGATGTAGCTTCAAATCAATAAGATGTAGAAGGTTTAGCTTCAAATCAATGCGATGTAGAAGGTTTAGCTCCAAATCAATGCGATGTAGTAGGTTTAGCTTTAAATCCATGCGAAACAAATGATTTAGCATCAGATACTTGCGATATAATTGAAATAGATTCAAATGAAGGGGAAACCAACGAGTTAGTTTCAAATCGATGTAAAACACACGTTTAAGCTTCAAATCAATGCGATGTAGAAGGTTTAGCTTCAAATCCATGCCAAACACATGATTTAGATTCAAATCCATGGGATGTAGAAGGTTTAGTTTCAAATCCATGCGAAACACATTATTTAGCTGCAAATCAGTGCGATGTAGTAGGTTCAGCTTCAAATCCATGCGAAACACATGATTTAGCTGCAAATCTATGCGATGTAGAAGGTTTATCTTCAAATCCATGCGAAACAAATGGTTTAGCTTCAAATGAATGCGAAGTAGGAGGCTTAGCTTCAATTCCATGCAAAACAAATGGTTTAGCTACAAACACTTGTGATATACATTATTTAGCTACAACTGCATGCGAAACGAACGAGTCAGCTTCAAATCCATGCGAAACACACGATTTAGCTTCAAATCAATGCGATGTAGAAGGTTTAGCTTCAAATCCATGCAAAACACGTGATTTAGCGTCCAATTAATGCGAAGTAGAAGGCTTAGCTGCAAATCCATGCGAATCAAATGGTTTAGCTTCCAATCAATGCGAACTAGAAGGCGTAGCATCAAATCCATGTGAAACAAATGGTTTAGCTTCAAATACTTCTGATAAACACGATTTAGAGTCAATTGCATGCGAATGGAACGAGTTAGCTTCAAATCCCAGGCAAACACATGATTTAACTTCAAATCAATGCGAAGTAGAAGGCTTAGCTGCAAATCTGTGCGAAACAAATGGTTTGGATTCAGATACTTGTAATAAACATGATTTAGCTTCAACTGCATGCGATTCAAACGAGATAGCTTCAAACCCAAGAGAAACACATGATATTAACTTCAAATCAATGCGAAGTAGAAGGCTTAGCTTCAAATCCATGCGAAACAAATGATTTTCCTTCAAATATCTGCGGTTTAAATGAAATAGCTTCAAATGCAGGCGAAAAAAACGAGTTAGCATTAAATCCATGCGAAACACATGATTTAGCATCAAATCAATATGAAGTAGAAGGCTTAGCTTCAAATCCATGCGAAACAAATGATTTACCTTCAAATACCTGCGGTTTAAATGAAATAGCTTCAAATGCAGGCGAAACAAACGAGTTAGCTTCAAATCCATGCGAAACACATGATTTAGCTGCAAATCTATGCGATGTAGAAGGTTTATCTTCAAATCCATGCGAAACAAATGGTTTAGCTTCAAATGAATGCGAAGTAGGAGGCTTAGCTTCAATTCCATGCAAAACAAATGGTTTAGCTACAAACACTTGTGATATACATTATTTAGCTACAACTGCATGCGAAACGAACGAGTCAGCTTCAAATCCATGCGAAACACACGATTTAGCTTCAAATCAATGCGATGTAGAAGGTTTAGCTTCAAATCCATGCAAAACACGTGATTTAGCGTCCAATTAATGCGAAGTAGAAGGCTTAGCTGCAAATCCATGCGAATCAAATGGTTTAGCTTCCAATCAATGCGAACTAGAAGGCGTAGCATCAAATCCATGTGAAACAAATGGTTTAGCTTCAAATACTTCTGATAAACACGATTTAGAGTCAATTGCATGCGAATGGAACGAGTTAGCTTCAAATCCCAGGCAAACACATGATTTAACTTCAAATCAATGCGAAGTAGAAGGCTTAGCTGCAAATCTGTGCGAAACAAATGGTTTGGATTCAGATACTTGTAATAAACATGATTTAGCTTCAACTGCATGCGATTCAAACGAGATAGCTTCAAACCCAAGAGAAACACATGATATTAACTTCAAATCAATGCGAAGTAGAAGGCTTAGCTTCAAATCCATGCGAAACAAATGATTTTCCTTCAAATATCTGCGGTTTAAATGAAATAGCTTCAAATGCAGGCGAAAAAAACGAGTTAGCATTAAATCCATGCGAAACACATGATTTAGCATCAAATCAATATGAAGTAGAAGGCTTAGCTTCAAATCCATGCGAAACAAATGATTTACCTTCAAATACCTGCGGTTTAAATGAAATAGCTTCAAATGCAGGCGAAACAAACGAGTTAGCTTCAAATCCATGCGAAGCACATGAGTTAGCTTCAAATCAATGCGAACTAGAAGGCGTAGCTTCAAATCCATGTGAAACAAATGGTTTAGCTTCAAATACTTCTGATAAACACGATTTAGAGTCAATTGCATGCGAATGGAACGAGTTAGCTTCAAATCCCAGGCAAACACATGATTTAACTTCAAATCAATGCGAAGTAGAAGGCTTAGCTGCAAATCTGTGCGAAACAAATGGTTTGGATTCAGATACTTGTAATAAACATGATTTAGCTTCAACTGCATGCGATTCAAACGAGATAGCTTCAAACCCAAGAGAAACACATGATATTAACTTCAAATCAATGCGAAGTAGAAGGCTTAGCTTCAAATCCATGCGAAACAAATGATTTACCTTCAAATATCTGCGGTTTAAATGAAATAGCTTCAAATGCAGGCGAAAAAAACGAGTTAGCATTAAATCCATGCGAAACACATGATTTAGCATCAAATAAATATGAAGTAGAAGGCTTAGCTTCAAATCCATGCGAAACAAATGATTTACCTTCAAATACCTGCGGTTTAAATGAAATAGCTTCAAATGCAGGAGAAACAAACGAGTTAGCTTCAAATCCATGTGAAACACATGATTTAGCATCAAATCAATATGAAGTAGAAGGCTTAGCTTCAAATCAATGCGAAACAAATGATTTGGCTTCAAATACTTGTGATAAACATGATTAAGCTTCAACTGCATGCGAATCGAACGAGTTAGCTTCAAATCCAAGGGAAACACATGATTTAACTTCACATCAATAGGAAGTAGTAGGTTTAGCTTCAAATCAATGCGAAACAAATGATTTGGCTTCAAATACTTGTGATAAACATGATTAAGCTTCAACTGCATGCGAATCGAACGAGTTAGCTTCAAATCCAAGGGAAACACATGATTTAACTTCACATCAATAGGAAGTAGTTGGTTTAGCTTCAAATCAATGCGAAACAAATGATTTAGCTTCAAATACTTGTGATAAACATGATTTAGCTTCAAATACTTGTGATAAACATGATTAAGCTTCAACTGCATGCGAATCAAACGAGTTATATTGAAATCCGAGGGAAACACATGATTTAACTTAAAATCCCTGCGGTTTAAATGAAATAGATTCAAATGCAGACGAAAAAAACGAGTTAGCATCAAACCCGTGCGAAACACATGATTTAGCATCAAATCAATATGAAGTAGAAGGCTTAAGTCAAATCCATGCGAAACATGTGGTCTAGCTTCAAATACTTGTGATGAACACGATTTAGAGTCAACTGCATGCGAATCAAACGAGTTAGCTTCAAATCCCAGGGAAACACATGATTTAACTTCAAATCAATGCGAAGTAGGAGGCTTAGCTTCAAATACGTGCGATACAAGTGGTTTAGCGTCAAATACTTGTGATTAACGCGATTTAGAGTCAACTGCATGCGAATCAAACGAGTTAGCTTCAAATCCCAGGAAAACACTTGATTTAACTTCAAATCAATGCGAAACAAATGATTTACCTTCAAATACCTGCCGTTTAAATGAAATAGCTTCAAATGCAGGAGAAACAAACGAGTTAGCTTCAAATCCATGCGATACAGATGATTTAGCTTCAAATCAATACGAAGTAGTAGGCTTAGCTTCAAATCAATGCGAAACAAATGATTCAGCACAGGAACTTGCGACATGAGTGATATAGCTTCAAATGCAGGGGAAACAAACGTGTTAGCTCCAAATCTATGCGAAACAAATGATTTAGTTTCAAATCAATGCGCAGTAGAAAGCTTAGCTTCAAATCCATGCCATACACAAGATTTAGCTTCAAATCAATGCGATGTAGTAGGTTCAGCTTCAAATCCATGCGACACATATGATTTAGCTTCAAATACTTGCGATATAACTGATATAGCTTCAAATGCAGGCGGTACAAACGAGTTAGCTTGAAATCCATGCGAAACACATGATTTAGCCTGCAAATCAATGCTATGTAGAAGGTTTAGCTTCAAATCCAAGCTATACAAATGATTTAGCTTCATATACTTGCGATATAAGTGATATAGCCTCAAATGCAGACGAAACAAACGAGTTAGCTTGAAATCTAAGCGAAAGAAATGATTTAGCTTAAAATCGATGCGATGTAGATGGCTTAGCTTCAAATGCAAGCGAATCACATGATTTAGCTTCAAATCAATGCGATGTAGAAGGTTTAGCTTCAACTCAATTAGAGGTAGAAGGTTTAGCTTCAAATCAATAGAATGTAGAAGGTTTAGCTTCAAATCAATGCGATGTAGAAGGTTTAGCTTCAACTCCAAACGAAGCGCATGATTTAGCTTCAAACCAATGCGATGTAGAAGGTTTAGCATCAAATCCTTGCGAAACAAATGATTTAGCTTCAAACACTTGGGATTTAAGTGATATAGCTTCAAATGCAGACGAATCAAACGAGTTAGCATCGAAATCCATGCGATACACGTGATTTAGCATCGAAACAATGCGAAGTAGAAGGCTAAGCTTCAAATTAAGGCAAAAAAAATGGTTTAGCTTCAGATACTTGCGATATAAGTGATATAGCTTCAAATGCAGGAGGAACGAACGAGATAGCTTCAAGTTCATGCAAAACACACGATTAAGTTTCAAATCAATGATATGTAGAAGGTTTAGCTTAAGAAACAATGCGACACAAATGATTTAGCTTCAGATACTTGCGATATGAGTGATATAGCTTCAAATGCAGACGAAGCAAACGAGTTAGCTTCAAATCCACGCGAAACACATGATATAGCTGCAAATCAATGCGATGTAGAAGGTTTAGCTTCGAATCCACGCGAAACAAATGACATGGCTTCAAACACTTGGGATATAAGTGGTATAGCTTCAAATGCAGACGAATAAAAGCTTCAAAATCCATGCGATACACATGATATAGCTTCACATCAATGCGAAGTAGAAGGATTAGCTTCAAATCTGTGCGGAACAAACGATTGAACTTCAAACACTTCGGATATAGGTGATATAGCTTCAGCTGCATGCGAAACAAACGAGTTAGCTTCAAATCCATGCGAAACACATGATTATGCTTCAAATCAATGCGAAGTAGAATGCTTACCTTCAATTCCATGCGAATCAAAAGGTTTAGATTCAAATACTTGTGATATACATGATTTCGTTTCAACTCTATGTGAAACAAACGTGTTAGCTTCAAATCCAAGCAAAACACATGATTTAGATTCAAATCAATGCGATCTAGAAGGCTTAGCTTCAAATCCATGCAAACACGTGATTTAGCTTCCAATCAATGCGAAGTAGACGGCTTAGCTTCAAATCCATGCGAAACACATGCTTTAGCTGCAAATCAGTGCGAAGTAGAAGGCTTACGTTCAAATCCATGCGATTCAAATGGTTCATCTTCAAATACGTGCGAAAGACATGATTTAGCTTCAACTGCATGCTATACAAACGAGTTACCTTCAAATCCACGCGAAACACATGATTTAGATTCAAATCAATGCGATGTAGAAGGCTTAGCTTCAAATCCATGCAAACACGTGATTTAACTTCAAATCAATGCGAAGTAAAAGGCTTAGATTCAAAGCCAAGCGAATCAAATGGTTTAGCTTCAAATACTTGTGATATTCATGATTTAGTATCAACTGGATTCGAAACAAACGAGACAGCTTCAAATCCATGCGAAACACATGATTTAGCTTATAATCACTGCGAAGTAGATGGCTTAGCTTTAAATCCATGCGAAAAACATGATTTATGTTCAAATCAATACGATGTAGTAGAATTATCTTCAAATCCATTCGAAACAATTGATTTAAATCAAATACTTGCGATTTAAGTGTTTTAGATTCAAATGCAGGCGAATCAAATGAGTTAACTTCAAATCCATGCAAAAGAAATGATTAAGCTAACAATCCCTGCGATATAAATGAAGTTGGTTCAAAAGCAGTCAAAACAAACGATTAGTTTCAAATCCATGCGAAACACATGAATGTAATGCGAAGTAGAAGGCTTAGAAGGCTTCAAATCCATACGACACAACTGATTCAGCATCAAATACTTGCGATATAAATGATATAGCTTCAAATGCAGGCGACACAAACGAGTTAGCTTCAAATCCATGCCAAACACATGATTTAGCTTCAAATCCAAGCGAAACACATGATTTAGCTTCAAATCAATGCGATGTAGAAGGTTTAGCTGCAAATCAATGCGATACACAGGATTGAGCTTCAAACCAATGTGAAGTAGAAGGCTTAGCTTCAAATCCATGCGGAACAAATGATTTTTCTTCAAATACTTGCAATATAAGTGTTATAGCTTCAAATGGAAGCGAAACAAAAGAGTTAGCTTCAAATCCAAGCGAAACACATGATTTGGCTTCAAATCAAAGCGAAAAACATGACTTGGCTTCAAATCAATGCGATGTAGAAGGTTTAGCTGCAAATCAATGCGATACACAGGATTGAGCTTCAAATCAATGCGAAGTAAAAGGCTTAGCTTCAAATCAATGCGAAGCAACTGGTTTATCTTCAAATACTTGTGATATCCATGATTTAACTTCGATTGCAGGCGAAACAAACGAGTTAGCTTGAAATCCATTCGAAACACATGATTTAGCTTCATATCAATGCGAAGTAGAAGACTTAGTTTCTAATCTATGCGACACAAATGAATTGGATTCAAATCACTGCGAAGTAGAAGGCTTAGCTTCAAATCCATGCGAAACGAATGATTTAGCGTCAAATACTTTCGAATATAAGGGATGCAGCTTCAAATGTATGCGAAACAAACGAGTTAGCTTCATATACTTGCGATATAAATGAAGTAGGTTCAAAAGCAGGAAAAACAAACGTGTTAGCTTCAAATCCAAGCAAAACACATGATTTAGATTCAAATCAATGCGATCTAGAAGGCTTAGCTTCAAATCCATGCAAACACGTGATTTAGCTTCCAATCAATGCGAAGTAGAAGGCTTAGCTTCAAAACAATGCGAAACAAATGTTTTGGGTTCAGATACTTGTGATCGAAATGATTTAGCTTCAAATGCATGCGAATCAAACGAGTTAGCTTCAAATTCAAGAGAAACACATGATTTAACTTCAAATCAATGCGAAGTAGAAGGATTAGCTTCAAATCCATGCGAAACATGTGGTTTAGCTTCAAATACTTCTGATAAACACGATTTAGAGAAAGTTGCATGCGAATGGAACGAGTTAGCTTCAAATCCCAGGGAAACACATGATTTAACTTCAAATCAATGCGAAGTAGGAGGCTTAGCTTCAAATCTGTGCGAAACAAATGATTTACCTTCAAATACCTGCGGTTTAAATGAAATAGCTTCAAATGCAGGCGAAACAAACGAGTTAGCTTCAAATCCATGCGAAGCACATGAGTTAGCTTCAAATCAATGCGAACTAGAAGGCGTAGCTTCAAATCCATGTGAAACAAATGGTTTAGCTTCAAATACTTCTGATAAACACGATTTAGAGTCAATTGCATGCGAATGGAACGAGTTAGCTTCAAATCCCAGGCAAACACATGATTTAACTTCAAATCAATGCGAAGTAGAAGGCTTAGCTGCAAATCTGTGCGAAACAAATGGTTTGGATTCAGATACTTGTAATAAACATGATTTAGCTTCAACTGCATGCGATTCAAACGAGATAGCTTCAAACCCAAGAGAAACACATGATATTAACTTCAAATCAATGCGAAGTAGAAGGCTTAGCTTCAAATCCATGCGAAACAAATGATTTACCTTCAAATATCTGCGGTTTAAATGAAATAGCTTCAAATGCAGGCGAAAAAAACGAGTTAGCATTAAATCCATGCGAAACACATGATTTAGCATCAAATAAATATGAAGTAGAAGGCTTAGCTTCAAATCCATGCGAAACAAATGATTTACCTTCAAATACCTGCGGTTTAAATGAAATAGCTTCAAATGCAGGAGAAACAAACGAGTTAGCTTCAAATCCATGTGAAACACATGATTTAGCATCAAATCAATATGAAGTAGAAGGCTTAGCTTCAAATCAATGCGAAACAAATGATTTGGCTTCAAATACTTGTGATAAACATGATTAAGCTTCAACTGCATGCGAATCGAACGAGTTAGCTTCAAATCCAAGGGAAACACATGATTTAACTTCACATCAATAGGAAGTAGTAGGTTTAGCTTCAAATCAATGCGAAACAAATGATTTGGCTTCAAATACTTGTGATAAACATGATTAAGCTTCAACTGCATGCGAATCGAACGAGTTAGCTTCAAATCCAAGGGAAACACATGATTTAACTTCACATCAATAGGAAGTAGTTGGTTTAGCTTCAAATCAATGCGAAACAAATGATTTAGCTTCAAATACTTGTGATAAACATGATTTAGCTTCAAATACTTGTGATAAACATGATTAAGCTTCAACTGCATGCGAATCAAACGAGTTATATTGAAATCCGAGGGAAACACATGATTTAACTTCAAATCCCTGCGGTTTAAATGAAATAGATTCAAATGCAGACGAAAAAAACGAGTTAGCATCAAACCCGTGCGAAACACATGATTTAGCATCAAATCAATATGAAGTAGAAGGCTTAAGTCAAATCCATGCGAAACATGTGGTCTAGCTTCAAATACTTGTGATGAACACGATTTAGAGTCAACTGCATGCGAATCAAACGAGTTAGCTTCAAATCCCAGGGAAACACATGATTTAACTTCAAATCAATGCGAAGTAGGAGGCTTAGCTTCAAATACGTGCGATACAAGTGGTTTAGCGTCAAATACTTGTGATTAACGCGATTTAGAGTCAACTGCATGCGAATCAAACGAGTTAGCTTCAAATCCCAGGAAAACACTTGATTTAACTTCAAATCAATGCGAAACAAATGATTTACCTTCAAATACCTGCCGTTTAAATGAAATAGCTTCAAATGCAGGAGAAACAAACGAGTTAGCTTCAAATCCATGCGATACAGATGATTTAGCTTCAAATCAATACGAAGTAGTAGGCATAGCTTCAAATCAATGCGAAACAAATGATTTAGCACAGGAACTTGCGACATGAGTGATATAGCTTCAAATGCAGGAGAAACAAACGTGTTAGCTCCAAATCTATGCGAAACAAATGATTTAGTTTCAAATCAATGCGCAGTAGAAAGCTTAGCTTCAAATCCATGCCATACACAAGATTTAGCTTCAAATCAATGCGATGTAGTAGGTTCAGCTTCAAATCCATGCGACACATATGATTTAGCTTCAAATACTTGCGATATAACTGATATAGCTTCAAATGCAGGCGGTACAAACGAGTTAGCTTGAAATCCATGCGAAACACATGATTTAGCCTGCAAATCAATGCTATGTAGAAGGTTTAGCTTCAAATCCAAGCTATACAAATGATTTAGCTTCATATACTTGCGATATAAGTGATATAGCCTCAAATGCAGACGAAACAAACGAGTTAGCTTGAAATCTAAGCGAAAGAAATGATTTAGCTTAAAATCGATGCGATGTAGATGGCTTAGCTTCAAATGCAAGCGAATCACATGATTTAGCTTCAAATCAATGCGATGTAGAAGGTTTAGCTTCAACTCAATTAGAGGTAGAAGGTTTAGCTTCAAATCAATAGAATGTAGAAGGTTTAGCTTCAAATCAATGCGATGTAGAAGGTTTAGCTTCAACTCCAAACGAAGCGCATGATTTAGCTTCAAACCAATGCGATGTAGAAGGTTTAGCATCAAATCCTTGCGAAACAAATGATTTAGCTTCAAACACTTGGGATTTAAGTGATATAGCTTCAAATGCAGACGAATCAAACGAGTTAGCATCGAAATCCATGCGATACACGTGATTTAGCATCGAAACAATGCGAAGTAGAAGGCTAAGCTTCAAATTAAGGCAAAAAAAATGGTTTAGCTTCAGATACTTGCGATATAAGTGATATAGCTTCAAATGCAGGAGGAACGAACGAGATAGCTTCAAGTTCATGCAAAACACACGATTAAGTTTCAAATCAATGATATGTAGAAGGTTTAGCTTAAGAAACAATGCGACACAAATGATTTAGCTTCAGATACTTGCGATATGAGTGATATAGCTTCAAATGCAGACGAAGCAAACGAGTTAGCTTCAAATCCACGCGAAACACATGATATAGCTGCAAATCAATGCGATGTAGAAGGTTTAGCTTCGAATCCACGCGAAACAAATGACATGGCTTCAAACACTTGGGATATAAGTGGTATAGCTTCAAATGCAGACGAATAAAAGCTTCAAAATCCATGCGATACACATGATATAGCTTCACATCAATGCGAAGTAGAAGGATTAGCTTCAAATCTGTGCGGAACAAACGATTGAACTTCAAAGACTTCGGATATAGGTGATATAGCTTCAGCTGCATGCGAAACAAACGAGTTAGCTTCAAATCCATGCGAAACACATGATTATGCTTCAAATCAATGCGAAGTAGAATGCTTACCTTCAATTCCATGCGAATCAAAAGGTTTAGATTCAAATACTTGTGATATACATGATTTCGTTTCAACTCTATGTGAAACAAACGTGTTAGCTTCAAATCCAAGCAAAACACATGATTTAGATTCAAATCAATGCGATCTAGAAGGCTTAGCTTCAAATCCATGCAAACACGTGATTTAGCTTCCAATCAATGCGAAGTAGACGGCTTAGCTTCAAATCCATGCGAAACACATGCTTTAGCTGCAAATCAGTGCGAAGTAGAAGGCTTACGTTCAAATCCATGCGATTCAAATGGTTCATCTTCAAATACGTGCGAAAGACATGATTTAGCTTCAACTGCATGCTATACAAACGAGTTACCTTCAAATCCACGCGAAACACATGATTTAGATTCAAATCAATGCGATGTAGAAGGCTTAGCTTCAAATCCATGCAAACACGTGATTTAACTTCAAATCAATGCGAAGTAAAAGGCTTAGATTCAAAGCCAAGCGAATCAAATGGTTTAGCTTCAAATACTTGTGATATTCATGATTTAGTATCAACTGGATTCGAAACAAACGAGACAGCTTCAAATCCATGCGAAACACATGATTTAGCTTATAATCACTGCGATGTAGAAGGTTTAGCTGCAAATCAATGCGATACACAGGATTGAGCTTCAAACCAATGTGAAGTAGAAGGCTTAGCTTCAAATCCATGCGGAACAAATGATTTTTCTTCAAATACTTGCAATATAAGTGTTATAGCTTCAAATGGAAGCGAAACAAAAGAGTTAGCTTCAAATCCAAGCGAAACACATGATTTGGCTTCAAATCAAAGCGAAAAACATGACTTGGCTTCAAATCAAAGCGAAATAGAAGGCTTAGCTTCAAATCCATGCGACTCAAATGGTTTAGCTTCAAACCAGTGCGAAGTAGAAGGCTTAGATTCAAATCCATTCGAAACACATTATTTAGCTTCAAATCAACGCGAAACACATGGTATAGCTCCGTATTCTTGCGAAACAAATGCGTTAGATTTAGATACTTGTGAAAAACATGATTTAGAATCAACTGCATGCGAAACAAACGTGTAGAGCTTCAAATCCATGCGGAACACATGATTATGCTTTAAATCAATGCAAACTAGAAGGCTTAACTTCAAATCCATGCGAAACACATGATTTAGCTTCAAATCAATGCGAAGTAGAAGGTTTAGCTTCAAATCCGTGCGAAGCAAATGATTTTGGAATGAAATACTTGCGATATAAGTGATATAGCTTCAATGCAGGCGCAACAAAAGAGTTAGCTTCAAATCCATGAGAAACACATGATTTAGCATCAAACCAATGCGAAGTAGAAGGTTTAGCTTAAAATCCGTGCGAAGCAAATGATTTTGGAATGAAATACTTGCGATATAAGTGATATAGCTTCAATGCAGGCGAAACAAACGAGTTAGCTTCAAATCCATGAGAAATACATGATTTAGCTTCAAATCAATGCGAAGTAGAGGGATTAGCTTCAAATCCATGCCCAACAAATGGCTTAGCTTCAAATACTTGTGATATACATGACTAAGATTCAACTGCATTCGATACAAACGAGTTAGCTTCAAATCCAAGCGAAGCGAATGATTTACCCTCAAATACTTGCGTTTTAAATGAAATAGCTTCAAATGCAGGCGAAACAAACGAGTTAGCTTCAAATCCATGCGATACACATGATTTAGCTTCAAATCAATACGAAGTAGTAGGCTTAGCTTCAAATCAATGCGAAACAAATGGTTTGGATTCAGATACTTGTGATGAACACGATATAGAGTCAACTGCATGCGAATCAAACGAGTTAGCTTCAAATCCCAGGAAAAAACATGACTTAACTTCAAATCAATGCGAAGTAGGAGGCTTAGCTTCAAATCCATGCGAAACAAATGATTTACCTTCAAATACCTGCGGCTTAAATGAAATAGCTTCAAATGCAGGCGAAACAAACGAGTTAGCTTCAAATCCATGCGAAGCACATGAGTTAGCTTCAAAACAATGCGATCTAGGAGGCTTAGCTTCAAATCCGTGTGAAACAAATGGTTTAGCTTCAAATACTTCTGATAAACACGATTTAGAGTCAATAGCATGCGAATGGAACGAGTTAGCTTCAAATCCCAGGGAAACACATGATATAACTTCAAATCAATGCGAAGTAGAAGGCTTAGCTGCAAATCTGTGCGAAACAAATGGTTTGGATTCAGATACTTGTAATAAACATGATTTAGCTTCAACTGCATGCGATTCAAACGATATAGCTTCAAACCCAAGAGAAACACATGATTTAACTTCAAATCAATGCGAAGTAGACGGCTTAGCTTCGAATCTGTGCGAAATAAATGGTTTGGATTCAGATACTTGAAATAAACATGATTTAGCCTCAACTGCGTGCGATTCAAACGAGACAGCTTCGAATCCAAGAGAAACACATGATATTAACTTCAAATCAATGCGAAGTAGAAGGCTTAGCTTCAAATCCATGCGAAACATGTAGTTTAGCTTCAAATACTTGTGATAAACGGGATTCAGAGTCAACTGCATGCGAATCAAACGAGTTAGCTTCAAATCCCAGGGAAACACATGATTTAACTTCAAATCAATGCTAAGTAGGAGGCTTAGCTTCAAATCCATGCTAAACAAATGATTTACCTTCAAACACCTGCGGTTTAAATGAAATAATTTCAAATGCAGGCGAAACAAACGAGTTAGCTTCAAATCCATGGGAAACACATGAGTTAGCTTCAAATCATTGCGAAGTAGAAGACTTAGCTTCAAATCCATGCGAAACAAATGGTTTAGCTTCAAATACTTGTGATAAACACGATTTAGAGTCAACTGCATGCGAATCAAACGAGTTAGCTTCAAATCCCAGGGAAACACATGATTCAACTTCAAATCAATGCGAAGTAAAAGGCTTAGCTTCAAATCAATGCGAAGCAACTGGTTTATCTTCAAATACTTGTGATATCCATGATTTAACTTCGATTGCAGGCGAAACAAACGAGTTAGCTTGAAATCCATTCGAAACACATGATTTAGCTTCATATCAATGCGAAGTAGAAGACTTAGTTTCTAATCTATGCGACACAAATGAATTGGATTCAAATCACTGCGAAGTAGAAGGCTTAGCTTCAAATCCATGCGAAACGAATGATTTAGCGTCAAATACATTCGAATATAAGGGATGCAGCTTCAAATGTATGCGAAACAAACGAGTTAGCTTCATATACTTGCGATATAAATGAAGTAGGTTCAAAAGCAGGAAAAACAAACGTGTTAGCTTCAAATCCAAGCAAAACACATGATTTAGATTCAAATCAATGCGATCTAGAAGGCTTAGCTTCAAATCCATGCAAACACGTGATTTAGCTTCCAATCAATGCGAAGTAGAAGGCTTAGCTTCAAAACAATGCGAAACAAATGTTTTGGGTTCAGATACTTGTGATCGAAATGATTTAGCTTCAAATGCATGCGAATCAAACGAGTTAGCTTCAAATTCAAGAGAAACACATGATTTAACTTCAAATCAATGCGAAGTAGAAGGATTAGCTTCAAATCCATGCGAAACATGTGGTTTAGCTTCAAATACTTCTGATAAACACGATTTAGAGAAAGTTGCTTGCGAATGGAACGAGTTAGCTTCAAATCCCAGGGAAACACATGATTTAACTTCAAATCAATGCGAAGTAGGAGGCTTAGCTTCAAATCGGTGCGAAACAAATGGTTTGGATTCAGATACTTGTGATAAACATGGTTTAGCTTCAACTGCATGCGATTCAAACGAGATAGATTCAAATCCAAGAGAAATACTTGATATTAACTTCAAATCAATGCGAATTAGAAGGCTTAGCTTCAAATCCATGCGAAACAAATGAATTACCTTCAAATGCCTGCGGTTTAAATGAAATAGCTTCAAATGCAGGCGAAACAAACGAGTTAGCTCCAAATCCATGCGAAGCACATGATTTAAATTCAAATCTATGCAAAGTAGTAGGCTTAGCTTCAAATCAATGCGAAACAAATGTTTTGGGTTCAGATACTTGTAATAAACATGATTTAGCATCAACTGCATGCGATTCTAACGAGTTAGCTTCAAATCCAAGAGAAACACATGATATTAACTTCAAATCAATGCGAAGTGGAAGGCTTAGCTACAAATCCATGCGAAACAAATGATTTACCTTCAAATACCTGCGGTTTAAATGAAATAGCTTCAAATGCGGGAGAAACAAACGAGTTAGTTTCAAATCCATGCGATACACATGATTTAGCTTCAAATCAATACGAAGTAGTAGGCTTAGCTTCAAATCAATGCGAATCAAATGATTTAGCTTCAAATACTTGTGATAAACATGATTTAGCTTCAACTGCATGCGAATCGAACGAGTTAGCTTCAAATCCAAGGGAAACACATTATTTAACTTCAAATCAATACGAAGTAGTAGGCTTAGCGTCAAATCAATGCGAAACAAATGGTTTGGATTCAGATACTTGTGATCGAAATGATTTAGCTTCAACTGCATGCGAATCAAACGAGTTAGCTTCAAATTCAACAGAAACACATGATTTAACTTCAAATCAATGCGAAGTAGAAGGATTAGCTTCAAATCCATGCGAAACATGTGGTTCAGCATCAAATACTTGTGATGAACACGATTTAGAGTCAACTGCATGCGAATCAAACGAATTAGCTTCAAGTCCAGGGGAAACACATGATTTAACTTCAAATCAATGCGAAGTAGTAGACTTAGCTTCAAAACAATGCGAAACAAATGATTTAGCTTCAAATACTTGTGATAAACACGATTAAGCTTCAACTGCATGCGAATCAAACGAGTTATATTGAAATCGGGGGGAAACACATGATTTACCTTCAAATAACTGCGGTTTAAATGAAATAGCTTCAAATGCAGGCGAAAAAAACGAGTTAGCATCAAAACCATGCGAAACACATGATTCAGCATCAAATCAATATGAAGTAGAAGGCTTAACTTCGAATCCATGCGAAACATGTCGATTAGCTTCAAATACTTGTGACAAACGGGATTTAGAGTCAACTGCATGCGAATGGAACGAGTTAGCTTCAAATCCCAGGGAAACACATGATTTAACTTCAAATCAATGCGAAGTAGGAGGCTTAGCTTCAAATCCATGTGAAACAAATGATTTACCTTCAAATATCTGCGGTTTAAATGAAATAGCTTCAAATGCAGGCGAAACAAACGAGTTAGTTTCAAATCCATGCGAAGCACATGAGTTAGCTTCAACTCAATGCGAAGTAGAAGGCTTAGCTTCAAATCCATGTGAAACAAATGGTTTAGCTTCAAATACTTCTGATAAACACGCTTTAGAGTCAATTGCATGCGAATGTAACGAGTTAGCTTCAAATCCCAGGGAAACACATGATTTAACTTCAAATCAATGCGAAGTAGGAGGCTTAGCTTCAAATCAATGCGAAACAAATGTTTTGGGTTCAGATACTTGTGAACAAAATGATTTAGCTTCAACTGCATGCGAATCAAACGAGTTAGCTTCAAATTCAAGAGAAACACATGATTTAACTTCAAATCAATGCGAAGTAGAAGTCTTAGCATCAAATTCATGCGAAACAAATGATTTACCTTCAAATACTTGTGATAAACATGATTTAGCTTCAACTGCGTGCGAATCAAACGACTTAGCTTCAAATCCAATGGAAACACATGATTTAACTTCAACTCAATGCGAAGTAGAAGGCTTAGCTTCAAATCAATGCGAAACAAATGTTTTGGGTTCAGATACTTGTAATAAACATGATTTAGCTTCAACTGCATGCGATTCAAACGAGTTAGCTTCAAATCCGAGAGAAACACATGATATTAACTTCAAATCAATGCGAAGTAGTAGGCTTAGCTTCAAATCCATGTGAAATAAATGGTTTAGCTTCAAATACTTCTGATAAACACGATTTAGAGTCAATTGCATGCGAATGGAACGAGTTAGCTTCAAATCCCAGGGAAACACATGATTTAACTTCAAATCAATGCGAAGTAGGAGGCTTAGCTTCAAATCAATGCGAAACAAATGTTTTGGGTTCAGATACTTGTGAACAAAATGATTTAGCTTCAACTGCATGCGAATCAAACGAGTTAGCTTCAAATTCAAGAGAAACATATGATTTAACTTCAAATCAATGCGAAGTAGAAGTCTTAGCATCATATTCATGCGAAACAAAAGATTCACCTTCAAATACCTGTGATAAACATGATTTAGCTTCAACTGCGTGCGAATCAAACGACTTAGCTTCAAATCCAAGGGAAACACATGATTTAACTTCTACTCAATGCGAAGTAGTAGGCTTAGCTTCAAAACAATGCGAAACAAATGTTTTGGGTTCAGATACTTGTAATAAACATGATTTAGCTACAACTGCATGCGATTCAAACGAGTTAGCTTCAAATCCAAGAGAAACACATGATATTAACTTCAAATCAATGCGAAGTGGAAGGCGTGGCTTCAAATCCATGTGAAACAAATGATTTACCTTCAAATATCTGCGGTTTAAATGAAATAGCTTCAAATGCAGGCGAAACAAACGAGTTAGCTTCAAATCCATGCGAAGCACATGAGTTAGCTTCAAATCAATGCGAGGTAGAAGGCTTAGCTTCAAATCCATGTGAAACAAATGGTTTAACTTCAAATACTTCTGATAAACACGATTTAGAGTCAATTGCATGCGAATGGAATAAGTTAGCTTCAAATCCCAGGGAAACACATGATTTAACTTCAAATCAATGCGAAGTAGGAGGCTTAGCTTCAAATCAATGCGAAACAAATGGTTTGGATTCAGATACTTGTGATCAAAATGATTTAGCTTCAACTGCATGCGAATCAAACGACTTAGCTTCAAATTCAAGAGAAACACATGAATTAACTTCAAATCAATGCGAAGTAGTAGGCTTAGCTTCAAATCCATGTGAAACAAATGATTTACCTTCAAATATCTGCGGTTTAAATGAACTAGCTTAAAATGCAGGCGAAACAAACGAGTTAGCTTCAAATCCATGCGAAGCACATGAGTTAGCTTCAAATCAATGCGAAGTAGAAGGCTTAGCTTCAAATCCATGTGAAATAAATGGTTTAGCTTCAAATACTTCTGATAAACACGATTTAGAGTCAATTGCATGCGAATGGAACGAGTTAGCTTCAAATCCCAGGGAAACACATGATTTAACTTCAAATCAATGCGAAGTAGGAGGCTTAGCTTCAAATCAATGCGAAACAAATGTTTTGGGTTCAGATACTTGTGAACAAAATGATTTAGCTTCAACTGCATGCGAATCAAACGACTTAGCTTCAAATTCAAGAGAAACACATGAATTAACTTCAAATCAATGCGAAGTAGTAGGCTTAGCTTCAAATCCATGTGAAACAAATGGTTTAGCTTCAAATACTTCTGATAATCACGATTTAGAGTCAATTGCATGCGAATGGAACGAGTTAGCTTCAAATCCCAGGGAAACAGATGATTTAACTTCAAATCAATGCGAAGTAGGAGGCTTAGCTTCAAATCAATGCGAAACAAATGGTTTGGGTTCAGATACTTGTGAACAAAATGATTTAGCTTCAACTGCAAGCGAAGCAAACGACTTAGCTTCAAATTCAAGAGAAACACATGAATTAACTTCAAATCAATGCGAAGTAGTAGGCTTAGCATCAAATTCATGCGAAACAAATGATTTACCTTCAAATACTTGTGATAAACATGATTTAGCTTCAACTGCGTGCGAATCAAACGACTTAGCTTCAAATCCAAGGGAAACACATGATTTAACTTCAAATCAATGCGAAGTAGTAGGCTTAGCTTCAAAACAATGCGAAACAAATGTTTTGGGTTCAGATACTTGTAATAAACATGATTTAGCTTCAACTGCATGCGATTCAAACGAGTTAGCTTCAAATCCAAGAGAAACACATGAATTAACTTCAAATCAATGCGAAGTAGTAGGCTTAGCTTCAAATCCATGTGAAACAAATGATTTACCTTCAAATATCTGCGGTTTAAATGAACTAGCTTCAAATGCAGGCGAAACAAACGAGTTAGCTTCAAATCCATGCGAAGCACATGAGTTAGCTTCAAATCAATGCGAAGTAGAAGGCTTAGCTTCAAATCCATGTGAAATAAATGGTTTAGCTTCAAATACTTCTGATAAACACGATTTAGAGTCAATTGCATGCGAATGGAACGAGTTAGCTTCAAATCCCAGGGAAACACATGATTTAACTTCAAATCAATGCGAAGTAGGAGGCTTAGCTTCAAATCAATGCGAAACAAATGTTTTGGGTTCAGATACTTGTGAACAAAATGATTTAGCTTCAACTGCAAGCGAATCAAACGACTTAGCTTCAAATTCAAGAGAAAAACATGATTTAACTTCAAATCAATGCGAAGTAGAAGTCTTAGCATCAAATTCATGCGAAACAAATGATTTACCTTCAAATACTTGTGATAAACATGATTTAGCTTCAACTGCGTGCGAATCAAACGACTTAGCTTCAAATCCAAGGGAAACACATGATTTAACTTCAAATCAATGCGAAGTAGTAGGCTTAGCTTCAAAACAATGCGAAACAAATGTTTTGGGTTCAGATACTTGTAATAAACATGATTTAGCTTCAACTGCATGCGATTCAAACGAGTTAGCTTCAAATCCAAGAGAAACACATGATATTAACTTCAAATCAATGCGAAGTGGAAGGCTTAGCTTCAAATCCATGCGAAACAAATGATTTACCTTCAAATACTTGCGGTTTAAATGAAATAGCTTCAAATGCAGGCGAAACAAACGAGTTAGCTTCAAGACCATGCGAAACACATGATTCAGCTTCAAATCAATGCAAAGTAGTAGACTTAGCTTCAAATTCAATGCGAAACAAATGGTTTAGCTTCAAATACTTGTGATAAACATGATTTAGTTTCAACTGCATACGAATCGATCGAGTTCGCTTCAAATTCAAGAGAAACACATGAATTAACTACAAATCAGTGCGAAGTAGTAGGCTCAGCTTCAAATCAATGCGAAACAAATGAATTACCTTCAAATACCTGCGGTTTAAATGAAATAGCTTCAAATGCAGGCGAAACAAACGAGTTAGCTTCACATCCATGCGAAGCACATGAGTTAGCTTCAAATCAATGCGAACATGAAGGCTTAGCTTCAAATCCATGTGAAACAAATGGTTTAGCTTCAAATACTTCTGATAAACACGATTTAGAGTCAATTGCATGCGAATGGAACGAGTTAGCTTCGAATCCCAGGGAAACACATGAATTAACTTCAAATCAATGCGAAGTAGTAGGCTTAGCTTCAAGTCCATGTGAAACAAATGATTTACCTTCAAATATCTGCGGTTTAAATGAAATAGCTTCAAATGCAGGCGAAACAAACGAGTTAGCTTCAAATCCATGCGAAGCACATGAGGTAGCTTCAAATCAATGCGAAGTAGAAGGCTTAGCTTCAAATCCATGTGAAACAAATGGTTTAGCTTCAAATACTTCTGATAAACACGATTTAGAGTCAATTGCATGCGAATGGAACGAGTTAGCTTCAAATCCCAGGGAAACACATGATTTAACTTCAAATCAATGCGAAGTAGGAGGCTTAGCTTCAAATCAATGCGAAACAAATGTTTTGGGTTCAGATACTTGTAATAAACATGATTTAGCTTCAACTGCATGCGATTCAAACGAGTTAGCTTCAAATCCAAGAGAAACACATGATATTAACTTCAAATCAATGCGAAGTGGAAGGCTTAGCTTCAAATCCATGCGAAACAAATGATTTACCTTCAAATATCTGCGGTTTAAATGAAATAGCTTCAAATGCAGGCGAAACAAACGAGTTAGCTTCAAATCCATGCGAAGCACATGAGTTAGCTTCAAATCAATGCGAAGTAGAAGGCTTAGCTTCAAATCCATGTGAAACAAATGGTATAGCTTCAAATACTTCTGATAAACACGATTTAGAGTCAATTGCATGCGAATGGAACGAGTTAGCTTCAAATCCCAGGGAAACACATGATTTAACTTCAAATCAATGCGAAGTAGGAGGCTTAGCTTCAAATCAATGCGAAACAAATGGTTTGGATTCAGATACTTGTGATCAAAATGATTTAGCTTCAACTGCATTCGAATCAAACGACTTAGCTTCAAATTCAAGAGAAACACATGAATTAACT
The DNA here is from genome assembly GCF_051020955.1 of Megalopta genalis. Classification (NCBI taxonomy): domain Eukaryota; kingdom Metazoa; phylum Arthropoda; class Insecta; order Hymenoptera; family Halictidae; genus Megalopta; species Megalopta genalis. The sequence continues at coordinate 27,130 of NW_027477365.1, read as the reverse complement.
TCAAATCAATGCGAAGTAGAAGTCTTAGCATCATATTCATGCGAAACAAAAGATTCACCTTCAAATACCTGTGATAAACATGATTTAGCTTCAACTGCGTGCGAATCAAACGACTTAGCTTCAAATCCAAGGGAAACACATGATTTAACTTCTACTCAATGCGAAGTAGTAGGCTTAGCTTCAAAACAATGCGAAACAAATGTTTTGGGTTCAGATACTTGTAATAAACATGATTTAGCTACAACTGCATGCGATTCAAACGAGTTAGCTTCAAATCCAAGAGAAACACATGATATTAACTTCAAATCAATGCGAAGTGGAAGGCGTGGCTTCAAATCCATGTGAAACAAATGATTTACCTTCAAATATCTGCGGTTTAAATGAAATAGCTTCAAATGCAGGCGAAACAAACGAGTTAGCTTCAAATCCATGCGAAGCACATGAGTTAGCTTCAAATCAATGCGAAGTAGAAGGCTTAGCTTCAAATCCATGTGAAACAAATGGTATAGCTTCAAATACTTCTGATAAACACGATTTAGAGTCAATTGCATGCGAATGGAACGCGTTAGCTTCAAATCCCAGGGAAACACATGATTTAACTTCAAATCAGTGCGAAGTAGTAGGCTCAGCTTCAATATCAATGCGAAACAAATGAATTACCTTCAAATACCTGCGGTTTAAATGAAATAGCTTCAAATGCAGGCGAAACAAACGAGTTAGCTTCACATCCATGCGAAGCACATGAGTTAGCTTCAAATCAATGCGAACATGAAGGCTTAGCTTCAAATCCATGTGAAACAAATGGTTTAGCTTCAAATACTTCTGATAAACACGATTTAGAGTCAATTGCATGCGAATGGAACGAGTTAGCTTCAAATCCCAGGGAAACACATGAATTAACTTCAAATCAATGCGAAGTAGTAGGCTTAGCTTCAAGTCCATGTGAAACAAATGATTTACCTTCAAATATCTGCGGTTTAAATGAAATAGCTTCAAATGCAGGCGAAACAAACGAGTTTGCTTCAAATCCATGCGAAGCACATGAGTTAGCTTCAAATCAATGCGAAGTAGAAGGCTTAGCTTCAAATCCATGTGAAACAAATGGTATAGCTTCAAATACGTCTGATAAACACGATTTAGAGTCAATTGCATGCGAATGGAACGAGTTAGCTTCAAATCGCAGGGAAACACATGATTTAACTTCAAATCAATGCGAAGTAGTAGGCTTAGCTTCAAATCAATGCGAAACAAATGTTTTGGGTTCAGATACTTGTGAACAAAATGATTTAGCTTCAACTGCATACGAATCAAACGAGTTAGCTTCAAATTCAAGAGAAACACATGATTTAACTGCAAATCAATGCGAAGTAGAAGTCTTAGCATCAAATTCATGCGAAACAAATGATTTAGCTTCAAATACTTGTGATAAACATGATTTAGAGTCAACTGCATGCGAATCAAACGACTTAGCTTCAAATCCAAGGGAAACACATGATTTAACTTCAAATCAATGCGAAGTAGTAGGCTTAGCTTCAAATCAATGCGAAACAAATGTTTTGGGTTCAGATACTTGTAATAAATATGATTTAGCTCCAACTGCATGCGATTCAAACGAGTTAGCTTCAAATCCAAGAGTAACACATGATAATAACTCCAAATCAATGCGGAGTGGAAGGCTTAGCTTCAAATCCATGCGAAACAAATGATTTACCTTCAAATATCTCCGGTTTAAATGAAATAGCTTCAAATGCAGGCGAAACAAACGAGTTAGCTTCAAATCCATGCGAAGCACAAGAGTTAGCTTCAAATCGATGCGAAGTAGAAGGCTTAGCTTCAAATCCATGTGAAGCAAATGGTTTAGCTTCAGATACTTCTGATAAACACGATTTAGAGTCAATTGCATGCGAATGGAACGAGTTATCTTCAAATCCCAGGGAAACACATGATTTAACTTCAAATCAATGCGAAGTAGGAGGCTTAGCTTCAAATCAATGCGAAACAAATGGTTTGGATTCAGATACTTGTGATCAAAATGATTTAGCTTCAACTGCATGCGAATCAAACGACTTAGCTTCAAATTCAAGAGAAACACATCATTTAACTTCAAATCAATGCGAAGTAGAAGTCTTAGCATCAAATTCATGCGAAACAAATGATTTAGCTTCAAATACTTGTGATAAACATGATTTAGAGTCAACTGCATGCGAATCAAACGACTTAGCTTCAAATCCAAGGGAAACACATGATTTAACTTCAAATCAATGCGAAGTAGTAGGCTTAGCTTCAAATCAATGCGAAACAAATGTTTTCGGTTCAGATACTTGTAATAAATATGATTTAGCTCCAACTGCATGCGATTCAAACGAGTTAGCTTCAAATCCAAGAGTAACACATGATAATAACTTCAAATCAATGCGGAGTGGAAGGCTTAGCTTCAAATCCATGCGAAACAAATGATTTACCTTCAAATATCTCCGGTTTAAATGAAATAGCTTCAAATGCAGGCGAAACAAACGAGTTAGCTTCAAATCCATGCGAAGCACAAGAGTTAGCTTCAAATCAATGCGAAGTAGAAGGCTTAGCTTCAAATCCATGTGAAGCAAATGGTTTAGCTTCAGATACTTCTGATAAACACGATTTAGAGTCAATTGCATGCGAATGGAACGAGTTAGCTTCAAATCCCAGGGAAACACATGATTTAACTTCAAATCAATGCGAAGTAGGAGGCTTCGCTTCAAATCAATGCGAAACAAATGGTTTGGATTCAGATACTTGTGATCAAAATGATTTAGCTTCAACTGCATGCGAATCAAACCACTTAGCTTCAAATTCAAGAGAAACACATGAATTAACTTCAAATCAATGTGAAGTAGTAGGCTTAGCTTCAAATCAATGCTAAACAAATGAATCACCTTCAAATACCTGCGGTTTAAATGAAATAGCTTCAAATGCAGGCGAAACAAACGAGTTAGCTTCACATCCATGCGAAGCACATGAGTTAGCTTCAAATCAATGCGAACAAGAAGGCTTAGCTTCAAATCCATGTGAAACAAATGGTTTAGCTTCAAATACTTCTGATAAACACGATTTAGAGTCAATTGCATGCGAATGGAACGAGTTAGTTTCAAATCCCAGGGAAACACATGATTTAACTTCAAATCAATGCGAAGTAGTAGGCTTAGCTTCAAATCAATGCGAAACAAATGTTTTGGGTTCAGATACTTGTGAACAAAATGATTTAGCTTCAACTGCATGCGAATCAAACGAGTTAGCTTCAAATTCAAGAGAAACACATGATTTAATTTCAAATCAATGCGAAGTAGAAGTCTTAGCATCAAATTCATGCGAAACAAATGATTTAGCTTCAAATACTTGTGATAAACATGATTTAGAGTCAACTGCATGCGAATCAAACGACTTAACTTCAAATCCAAGGGAAACACATGATTTAACTTCAAATCAATGCGAAGTAGTAGGCTTAGCTTCAAATCAATGCGAAACAAATGTTTTGGGTTCAGATACTTGTAATAAATATGATTTAGCTTCAACTGCATGCGATTCAAACGAGTTAGCTTCAAATCCAAGAGAAACACATGATAATAACTTCAAATCAATGCGAAGTGGAAGGCTTAGCTTCAAATCCATGCGAAACAAATGATTTACCTTCAAATATCTCCGGTTTAAATGAAATAGCTTCAAATGCAGGCGAAACAAACGAGTTAGCTTCAAATCCATGTGAAGCACAAGAGTTAGCTTCAAATCAATGCGAAGTAGAAGGCTTTGCTTCAAATCCATGTGAAGCAAATGGTTTAGCTTCAGTTACTTCTGATAAACACGATTTAGAGTCAATTGCATGCGAATGGAACGAGTTAGCTTCAAATCCCAGGGAAACACATGATTTAACTTCAAATCAATGCGAAGTAGGAGGCTTAGCTTCAAATCAATGCGAAACAAATGGTTTGGATTCAGATACTTGTGATCAAAATGATTTAGCTTCAACTGCATGCGAATCAAACGACTTAGCTTCAAATTCAAGAGAAACACATGAATTAACTTCAAATCAATGCGAAGTAGTAGGCTTAGCTTCAAATCAATGCGAAACAAATGAATTACCTTCAAATACCTGCGGTTTAAATGAAATAGCTTCAAATGCAGGCGAAACAAACGAGTTAGCTTCACATCCATGCGAAGCACATGAGTTAGCTTCAAATCAATGCGAACAAGAAGGATTAGCTTCAAATCCAAGTGAAACAAATGGTTTAGCTTCAAATACTTCTGATAAACACGATTTAGAGTCAATTGCATGCGAATGGAACGAGTTAGCTTCAAATCGCAGGGAAACACATGATTTAACTTCAAATCAATGCGAAGTAGTAGGCTTAGCTTCAAATCAATGCGAAACAAATGTTTTGGGTTCAGATACTTGTGAACAAAATGATTTAGCTTCAACTGCATACGAATCAAACGAGTTAGCTTCAAATTCAAGAGAAACACATGATTTAACTTCAAATCAATGCGAAGTAGAAGTCTTAGCATCAAATTCATGCGAAACAAATGATTTAGCTTCAAATACTTGTGATAAACATGATTTAGAGTCAACTGCATGCGAATCAAACGACTTAGCTTCAAATCCAAGGGAAACACATGATTTAACTTCAAATCAATGCGAAGTAGTAGGCTTAGCTTCAAATCAATGCGAAACAAATGTTTTGGGTTCAGATACTTGTAATAAATATGATTTAGCTCCAACTGCATGCGATTCAAACGAGTTAGCTTCAAATCCAAGAGTAACACATGATAATAACTCCAAATCAATGCGGAGTGGAAGGCTTAGCTTCAAATCCATGCGAAACAAATGATTTACCTTCAAATATCTCCGGTTTAAATGAAATAGCTTCAAATGCAGGCGAAACAAACGAGTTAGCTTCAAATCCATGCGAAGCACAAGAGTTAGCTTCAAATCCATGCGAAGTAGAAGGCTTAGCTTCAAATCCATGTGAAGCAAATGGTTTAGCTTCAGATACTTCTGATAAACACGATTTAGAGTCAATTGCATGCGAATGGAACGAGTTATCTTCAAATCCCAGGGAAACACATGATTTAACTTCAAATCAATGCGAAGTAGGAGGCTTAGCTTCAAATCAATGCGAAACAAATGGTTTGGATTCAGATACTTGTGATCAAAATGATTTAGCTTCAACTGCATGCGAATCAAACGACTTAGCTTCAAATTCAAGAGAAACACATCATTTAACTTCAAATCAATGCGAAGTAGAAGTCTTAGCATCAAATTCATGCGAAACAAATGATTTAGCTTCAAATACTTGTGATAAACATGATTTAGAGTCAACTGCATGCGAATCAAACGACTTAGCTTCAAATCCATGGGAAACACATGATTTAACTTCAAATCAATGCGAAGTAGTAGGCTTAGCTTCAAATCAATGCGAAACAAATGTTTTCGGTTCAGATACTTGTAATAAATATGATTTAGCTCCAACTGCATGCGATTCAAACGAGTTAGCTTCAAATCCAAGAGTAACACATGATAATAACTTCAAATCAATGCGGAGTGGAAGGCTTAGCTTCAAATCCATGCGAAACAAATGATTTACCTTCAAATATCTCCGGTTTAAATGAAATAGCTTCAAATGCAGGCGAAACAAACGAGTTAGCTTCAAATCCATGCGAAGCACAAGAGTTAGCTTCAAATCAATGCGAAGTAGAAGGCTTAGCTTCAAATCCATGTGAAGCAAATGGTTTAGCTTCAGATACTTCTGATAAACACGATTTAGAGTCAACTGCATGCGAATCAAACGAGTTAGCTTCAAATTCAAGAGAAACACATGATTTAATTTCAAATCAATGCGAAGTAGAAGTCTTAGCATCAAATTCATGCGAAACAAATGATTTAGCTTCAAATACTTGTGATAAACATGATTTAGAGTCAACTGCATGCGAATCAAACGACTTAACTTCAAATCCAAGGGAAACACATGATTTAACTTCAAATCAATGCGAAGTAGTAGGCTTAGCTTCAAATCAATGCGAAACAAATGTTTTGGGTTCAGATACTTGTAATAAATATGATTTAGCTTCAACTGCATGCGATTCAAACGAGTTAGCTTCAAATCCAAGAGAAACACATGATAATAACTTCAAATCAATGCGAAGTGGAAGGCTTAGCTTCAAATCCATGCGAAACAAATGATTTACCTTCAAATATCTCCGGTTTAAATGAAATAGCTTCAAATGCAGGCGAAACAAACGAGTTAGCTTCAAATCCATGCGAAGCACAAGAGTTAGCTTCAAATCAATGCGAAGTAGAAGGCTTAGCTTCAAATCCATGTGAAGCAAATGGTTTAGCTTCAGTTACTTCTGATAAACACGATTTAGAGTCAATTGCATGCGAATGGAACGAGTTAGCTTCAAATCCCAGGGAAACACATGATTTAACTTCAAATCAATGCGAAGTAGGAGGCTTAGCTTCAAATCAATGCGAAACAAATGGTTTGGATTCAGATACTTGTGATCAAAATGATTTAGCTTCAACTGCATGCGAATCAAACGACTTAGCTTCAAATTCAAGAGAAACACATGAATTAACTTCAAATCAATGCGAAGTAGTAGGCTTAGCTTCAAATCAATGCGAAACAAATGGTTTAGCTTGAAATACTTGTGATAAACATGATTTAGTTTCAACTGCATACGAATCGAACGAGTTCGCTCCAAATTCAAGAGAATCACATGAATTAACATCAAATCAATGCGAAGTAGTAGGCTTAGCTTGAAATCAATGCGAAACAAATGAATTACCTTCAAATACCTGCGGTTTAAATGAAATAGCTTCAAATGCAGGCGAAACAAACGAGTTAGCTTCACATCCGTGCGAAGCACATGAGTTAGCTTCAAATCAATTGGAAGTAGGAGGCTTAGCTTCAAATCCATGTGAAACAAATGGTTTAGCTTCAAATACTTCTGATAAACACGATTTAGAGTGAATTGCATGCGAATGGAATAAGTTAGCTTCAAATCCCAGGGAAACACATGATTTAACTTCAAATCAATACGAAGTAGGAGGCTTAGCTTCAAATCAATGCGAAACAAATGGTTTGGAATCAGATACTTGTGATCAAAATGATTTAGCTTCAACTGCATGCGAATCAAACGACTTAGCTTCAAATTCAAGAGAAACACATGAATTAACTTCAAATCAATGCGAAGTAGTAGGCTTAGCTTCAAATCAATGCGAAACAAATGAATTACCTTCAAATACCTGCGGTTTAAATGAAATAGCTTCAAATGCAGGCGAAACAAACGAGTTAGCTTCACATCCATGCGAAGCACATGAGTTAGCTTCAAATCAATGCGAACAAGAAGGATTAGCTTCAAATCCAAGTGAAACAAATGGTTTAGCTTCAAATACTTCTGATAAACACGATTTAGAGTCAATTGCATGCGAATGGAACGAGTTAGCTTCAAATCGCAGGGAAACACATGATTTAACTTCAAATCAATGCGAAGTAGTAGGCTTAGCTTCAAATCAATGCGAAACAAATGTTTTGGGTTCAGATACTTGTGAACAAAATGATTTAGCTTCAACTGCATACGAATCAAACGAGTTAGCTTCAAATTCAAGAGAAACACATGATTTAACTTCAAATCAATGCGAAGTAGAAGTCTTAGCATCAAATTCATGCGAACCAAATGATTTAGCTTCAAATACTTGTGATAAACATGATTTAGAGTCAACTGCATGCGAATCAAACGACTTAGCTTCAAATCCAAGGGAAACACATGATTTAACTTCAAATCAATGCGAAGTAGTAGGCTTAGCTTCAAATCAATGCGAAACAAATGTTTTGGGTTCAGATACTTGTAATAAATATGATTTAGCTCCAACTGCATGCGATTCAAACGAGTTAGCTTCAAATCCAAGAGTAACACATGATAATAACTCCAAATCAATGCGGAGTGGAAGGCTTAGCTTCAAATCCATGCGAAACAAATGATTTACCTTCAAATATCTCCGGTTTAAATGAAATAGCTTCAAATGCAGGCGAAACAAACGAGTTAGCTTCAAATCCATGCGAAGCACAAGAGTTAGCTTCAAATCCATGCGAAGTAGAAGGCTTAGCTTCAAATCCATGTGAAGCAAATGGTTTAGCTTCAGATACTTCTGATAAACACGATTTAGAGTCAATTGCATGCGAATGGAACGAGTTATCTTCAAATCCCAGGGAAACACATGATTTAACTTCAAATCAATGCGAAGTAGGAGGCTTAGCTTCAAATCAATGCGAAACAAATGGTTTGGATTCAGATACTTGTGATCAAAATGATTTAGCTTCAACTGCATGCGAATCAAACGACTTAGCTTCAAATTCAAGAGAAACACATGATTTAACTTCAAATCAATGCGCAGTAGAAGTCTTAGCATCAAATTCATGCGAAACAAATGATTTAGCTTCAAATACTTGTGATAAACATGATTTAGAGTCAACTGCATGCGAATCAAACGACTTAGCTTCAAATCCAAGGGAAACACATGATTTAACTTCAAATCAATGCGAAGTAGTAGGCTTAGCTTCAAATCAATGCGAAACAAATGTTTTCGGTTCAGATACTTGTAATAAATATGATTTAGCTCCAACTGCATGCGATTCAAACGAGTTAGCTTCAAATCCAAGAGTAACACATGATAATAACTTCAAATCAATGCGGAGTGGAAGGCTTAGCTTCAAATCCATGCGAAACAAATGATTTACCTTCAAATATCTCCGGTTTAAATGAAATAGCTTCAAATGCAGGCGAAACAAACGAGTTAGCTTCAAATCCATGCGAAGCACAAGAGTTAGCTTCAAATCAATGCGAAGTAGAAGGCTTAGCTTCAAATCCATGTGAAGCAAATGGTTTAGCTTCAGATACTTCTGATAAACACGATTTAGAGTCAATTGCATGCGAATGGAACGAGTTAGCTTCAAATCCCAGGGAAACACATGATTTAACTTCAAATCAATGCGAAGTAGGAGGCTTAGCTTCAAATCAATGCGAAACAAATGGTTTGGATTCAGATACTTGTGATCAAAATGATTTAGCTTCAACTGCATGCGAATCAAACCACTTAGCTTCAAATTCAAGAGAAACACATGAATTAACTTCAAATCAATGTGAAGTAGTAGGCTTAGCTTCAAATCAATGCGAAACAAATGAATTACCTTCAAATACCTGCGGTTTAAATGAAATAGCTTCAAATGCAGGCGAAACAAACGAGTTAGCTTCACATCCATGCGAAGCACATGAGTTAGCTTCAAATCAATGCGAACAAGAAGGCTTAGCTTCAAATCCATGTGAAACAAATGGTTTAGCTTCAAATACTTCTGATAAACACGATTTAGAGTCAATTGCATGCGAATGGAACGAGTTAGCTTCAAATCCCAGGGAAACACATGATTTAACTTCAAATCAATGCGAAGTAGTAGGCTTAGCTTCAAATCAATGCGAAACAAATGTTTTGGGTTCAGATACTTGTGAACAAAATGATTTAGCTTCAACTGCATGCGAATCAAACGAGTTAGCTTCAAATTCAAGAGAAACACATGATTTAATTTCAAATCAATGCGAAGTAGAAGTCTTAGCATCAAATTCATGCGAAACAAATGATTTAGCTTCAAATACTTGTGATAAACATGATTTAGAGTCAACTGCATGCGAATCAAACGACTTAACTTCAAATCCAAGGGAAACACATGATTTAACTTCAAATCAATGCGAAGTAGTAGGCTTAGCTTCAAATCAATGCGAAACAAATGTTTTGGGTTCAGATACTTGTAATAAATATGATTTAGCTTCAACTGCATGCGATTCAAACGAGTTAGCTTCAAATCCAAGAGAAACACATGATAATAACTTCAAATCAATGCGAAGTGGAAGGCTTAGCTTCAAATCCATGCGAAACAAATGATTTACCTTCAAATATCTCCGGTTTAAATGAAATAGCTTCAAATGCAGGCGAAACAAACGAGTTAGCTTCAAATCCATGCGAAGCACAAGAGTTAGCTTCAAATCAATGCGAAGTAGAAGGCTTAGCTTCAAATCCATGTGAAGCAAATGGTTTAGCTTCAGTTACTTCTGATAAACACGATTTAGAGTCAATTGCATGCGAATGGAACGAGTTAGCTTCAAATCCCAGGGAAACACATGATTTAACATCAAATCAATGCGAAGTAGGAGGCTTAGCTTCAAATCAATGCGAAACAAATGGTTTGGATTCAGATACTTGTGATCAAAATGATTTAGCTTCAACTGCATGCGAATCAAACGACTTAGCTTCAAATTCAAGAGAAACACATGAATTAACTTCAAATCAATGCGAAGTAGTAGGCTTAGCTTCAAATCAATGCGAAACAAATGAATTACCTTCAAATACCTGCGGTTTAAATGAAATAGCTTCAAATGCAGGCGAAACAAACGAGTTAGCTTCACATCCATGCGAAGCACATGAGTTAGCTTCAAATCAATGCGAAGTAGAAGGCTTAGCTTCAAATCCATGTGATACAAATGGTTTAGCTTCAAATACTTCTGATAAACACGATTTAGAGTCAATTGCATGCGAATGGAACGAGTTAGCTTCAAATCCCAGGGAAACACATGATTTAACTTCAAATCAATGCGAAGTAGGAGGCTTAGCTTCAAATCAATGCGAAACAAATGTTTTGGGTTCAGATAATTGTGAACAAAATGATTTAGCTTCAACTGCATGCGAATCAAACGAGTTAGCTTCAAATTCAAGAGAAACACATGATTTAACTTCAAATCAATGCGAAGTAGAAGTCTTAGCATCAAATTCATGCGAAACAAATGATTTACCTTCAAATACTTGTGATAAACATGATTTAGCTTCAACTGCGTGCGAATCAAACGACTTAGATTCAAATCCAAGGGAAATACATGATTTAACTTCAACTCAATGCGAAGTAGTAGGCTTAGCTTCAAATCAATGCGAAACAAATGTTTTGGGTTCAGATACTTGTAATAAACATGATTTAGCTTCACCTGCATGCGATTCAAACGAGTTAGCTTCAAATCCAAGAGAAACACATGATATTAACTTCAAATCAATGCGAAGTGGAAGGCTTAGCTTCAAATCCATGCGAAACAAATGATTTACCTTCAAATATCTGCGGTTTAAATGAAATAGCTTCAAATGCAGGCCAAACAAACGAGTTAGCTTCAAATCCATGCGAAGCACATGAGTTAGCTTCAAATCAATGCGAAGTAGAAGGCTTAGCTTCAAATCCATGTGAAACAAATGGTTTAGCTTCAAATACTTCTGATAAACACGATTTAGAGTCAATTGCACGCGAATGGAACGAGTTAGCTTCAAATCCCAGGGAAACACATGATTTAACTTCAAATCAATGCGAAGTAGGAGGCTTAGCTTCAAATCAATGCGAAACAAATGTTTTGGGTTCAGATACTTGTAATAAACATGATTTAGCTTCAACTGCATGCGAATCGAACGAGTTCGCTCCAAATTCAAGAGAATCACATGAATTAACATCAAATCAATGCGAAGTAGTAGGCTTAGCTTCAAATCAATGCGAAACAAATGAATTACCTTCAAATACCTGCGGTTTAAATGAAATAGCTTCAAATGCAGGCGAAACAAACGAGTTAGCTTCACATCCGTGCGAAGCACATGAGTTAGCTTCAAATCAATTGGAAGTAGGAGGCTTAGCTTCAAATCCATGTGAAACAAATGGTTTAGCTTCAAACACTTCTGATAAACACGATTTAGAGTGAATTGCATGCGAATGGAATAAGTTAGCTTCAAATCCCAGGGAAACACATGATTTAACTTCAAATCAATGCGAAGTAGGAGGCTTAGCTTCAAATCAATGCGAAACAAATGGTTTGGATTCAGATACTTGTGATCAAAATGATTTAGCTTCAACTGCATGCGAATCAAACGACTTAGCTTCAAATTCAAGAGAAACACATGAATTAACTTCAAATCAATGCGAAGTAGTAGGCTTAGCTTCAAATCAATGCGAAACAAATGTTTTGGGTTCAGATACTTGTGAACAAAATGATTTAGCTTCAACTGCATGCGAATCAAACGAGTTAGCTTCAAATTCAAGAGAAACACATGATTTAACTTCAAATCAATGCGAAGTAGAAGTCTTAGCATCAAATTCATGCGAAACAAATGATTTAGCTTCAAATACTTGTGATAAACATGATTTAGAGTCAACTGCATGCGAATCAAACGACTTAGCTTCAAATCCAAGGGAAACACATGATTTAACTTCAAATCAATGCGAAGTAGTAGGCATAGCTTCAAATCAATGCGAAACAAATGTTTTGGGTTCAGATACTTGTAATAAATATGATTTAGCTTCAACTGCATGCGATTCAAACGAGTTAGCTTCAAATCCAAGAGAAACACATGATATTAACTTCAAATCAATGCGAAGTGGAAGGCTTTGCTTCAAATCCATGCGAAACAAATGATTTACCTTTAAATACTTGCGGTTTAAATGAAATAGCTTCAAATGCAGGCGAAACAAACGAGTTAGCTTCAAGACCATGCGAAACACATGATTCAGCTCCAAATCAATGCGAAGTAGTAGACTTAGCTTCAAATCAATGCGAAACGAATGGTTTAGCTTCAAATACTTGTGATAAACATGATTTAGTTTCAACTGCATACGAATCGAACGAGTTCGCTTCAAATCCATGAGAAACACATGATTTAACTTCAAATCAATGCGAACTAGTAGACTTAGCTTCAAATCAATGCGAAGCAAATGGTTTAATTTCAAAAACTTGTGATATTGATAATTTAGCTTCAACTCAATGCGAGACAAACGAGTTAGCTTCAAATCCATGCGAAACACGTGATTTAACTTCAAATCAATGCGAACTAGTAGACTTAGCTTCAAATCCATGTGAAGCAAATGGTTTAGCTTCAGTTACTTCTGATAAACACGATTTAGAGTCAATTGCATGCGAATGGAACGAGTTAGCTTCAAATCCCAGGGAAACACATGATTTAACTTCAAATCAATGCGAAGTAGGAGGCTTAGCTTCAAATCAATGCGAAACAAATGGTTTAGCTTCAAATACTTCTGATAAACACGATTTAGAGTCAATTGCATGCGAATGGAACGAGTTAGCTTCAAATCCCAGGGAAACACATGATTTAACTTCAAATCAATGCGAAGTAGGAGGCTTAGCTTCAAATCAATGCGAAACAAATGTTTTGGGTTCAGATAATTGTGAACAAAATGATTTAGCTTCAACTGCATGCGAATCAAACGAGTTAGCTTCAAATTCAAGAGAAACACATGATTTAACTTCAAATCAATGCGAAGTAGAAGTCTTAGCATCAAATTCATGCGAAACAAATGATTTACCTTCAAATACTTGTGATAAACATGATTTAGCTTCAACTGCGTGCGAATCAAACGACTTAGATTCAAATCCAAGGGAAATACATGATTTAACTTCAACTCAATGCGAAGTAGTAGGCTTAGCTTCAAATCAATGCGAAACAAATGTTTTGGGTTCAGATACTTGTAATAAACATGATTTAGCTTCAACTGCATGCGATTCAAACGAGTTAGCTTCAAATCCAAGAGAAACACATGATATTAACTTCAAATCAATGCGAAGTGGAAGGCTTAGCTTCAAATCCATGCGAAGCAAATGATTTACCTTCAAATACTTGCGGTTTAAATGAAATAGCTTCAAATGCAGGCGAAACAAACGAGTTAGCTTCAAGACCATACGAAACACATGATTCAGCTTCAAATCAATGCGAAGTAGTAGACTTAGCTTCAAATCAATGCGAAACAAATGGTTTAGCTTCAAATACTTGTGATAAACATGATCTAGTTTCAACTGCATACGAATCGAACAAGTTCGCTTCAAATCCAAGAGAAACACATGATTCAGCTTCAAATCAATGCGATGTAGTAGGCTTAGCTTCAAATCAATGCGAAACAAATGGTTTGGATTCAGATACTTGTGATCAAAATGATTTAGCTTCGACTGCATGCGAATCAAACGACTTAGCTTCACATCCATGCGAAGCACATGAGTTAGCTTCAAATCAATGCGAAGTAGAAGGCTTAGCTTCAAATCCATGTGAAACAAATGGTTTAGCTTCAAATACTTCTGATAAACACGATTTAGAGTCAATTGCATGCGAATGGAACGAGTTAGCTTCAAATCCCAGGGAAACACATGATTTAACTTCAAATCAATGCGAAGTAGTAGGCTTAGCTTCAAATCAATGCGAAACAAATGGTTTGGATTCAGATACTTGTGATCAAAATGATTTAGCTTCAACTGCATGCGAATCAAACGACTTAGCTTCAAATTCAAGAGAAACACATGAATTAACTTCAAATCAATGCGAAGTGGTAGGCTTAGCATCAAATCAATGCGAAACAAATGTTTTGGGTTCAGATACTTGTAATAAACATGATTTAGCTTCAACTGCATGCGATTCAATCGAGTTAGCTTCAAATCCAAGAGAAACACATGATATTAACTTCAAATCAATGCGAAGTGGAAGGCTTAGCTCCAAATCCATGCGAAACAAATGATTTACCTTCAAATATCTGCGGTTTAAATGAAATAGCTTCAAATGCAGGCCAAACAAACGAGTTAGCTTCAAATCCATGCGAAGCACATGAGTTAGCTTCAAATCAATGCGAAGTAGAAGGCTTAGCTTCAAATCCATTTGAAACAAATGGTTTAGCTTCAAATACTTCTGATAAACACGATTTAGAGTCAATTGCACGCGAATGGAACGAGTTAGCTTCAAATCCCAGGGAAACACATGATTTAACTTCAAATCAATGCGAAGTAGGAGGCTTAGCTTCAAATCAATGCGAAACAAATGGTTTGGATTCAGATACTTGTGATCAAAATGATTTAGCTTCAACTGCATGCGAATCAAACGACTTAGCTTCAAATTCAAGAGAAACACATGAATTAACTTCAAATCAATGCGAAGTGGTAGGCTTAGCTTCAAATCAATGCGAAACAAATGTTTTGGGTTCAGATACTTGTAATAAACATGATTTAGCTTCAACTGCATGCGATTCAATCGAGTTAGCTTCAAATCCAAGAGAAACACATGATATTAACTTCAAATCAATGCGAAGTGGAAGGCTTAGCTTCAAATCCATGCGAAACAAATGATTTACCTTCAAATATCTGCGGTTTAAATGAAATAGCTTCAAATGCAGGCCAAACAAACGAGTTAGCTTCAAATCCATGCGAAGCACATTAGTTAGCTTCAAATCAATGCGAAGTAGAAGGCTTAGCTTCAAATCCATTTGAAACAAATGGTTTAGCTTCAAATACTTCTGATAAACACGATTTAGAGTCAATTGCACGCGAATGGAACGATTTAGCTTCAAATCCCAGGGAAACACATGATTTAACTTCAAATCAATGCGAAGTAGGAGGCTTAGCTTCAAATGAATGCGAAACAAATGTTTTGGGTTCAGATACTTGTAATAAACATGATTTAGCTTCAACTGCATGCGATTCAAACGAGTTAGCTTCAAATCCAAGAGAAACACATGATATTAACTTCAAATCAATGCGAAGTGGAAGGCTTAGCTTCAAATCCATGCGAAACAAATGATTTACCTTCAAATACTTGCGGTTTAAATGAAATAGCTTCAAATGCAGGCGAAACAAACGAGTTAGCTTCAAGACCATGCGAAACACATGATTCAGCTCCAAATCAATGCGAAGTAGTAGACTTAGCTTCAAATCAATGCGAAACAAATGGTTTAGCTTCAAATACTTGTGATAAACATGATTTAGTTTCAACTGCATACGAATCGAACGAGTTCGCTTCAAATCCATGAGAAACACATGATTTAACTTCAAATCAATGCGAACTAGTAGACTTAGCTTCAAATCAATGCGAAACAAATGGTTTGGATTCAGATACTTGTGATAGACACGATTTAGAGTCAACTGCATGCGAATCAAACGAGTTAGCTTCAAATTCAAGAGAAACACATGATTTAACTTCAAATCAATGCGAAGTAGAAGGCTTAGCTTCAAATCAATGCGAAACAAATGATTTAGATTCAAATACTTGTGATAAACATGATTTAGAGTCAACTGCATGCGAATCAAACGAGTTAGCTTCAAATCCATGCGAAAAACATGATTTAACTTCAAATCAATGCGAAGTAGTAAGCTTAGCTTCAAATCAATGCGAAGCAAATGGTTTAATTTCAAAAACTTGTGATATTGATAATTTAGCTTCAACTCAATGCGAGACAAACGAGTTAGCTTCAAATCCATGCGAAACACGTGATTTAACTTCAAATCAATGCGAACTAGTAGACTTAGCTTCAAATCAATGCGAAACAAATGGTTTGGATTCAGATACTTGTGATAGACACGATTTAGAGTCAACTGCATGCGAATCAAACGAGTTAGCTTCAAATTCAAGAGAAACACATGATTTAACTTCAAATCAATGCGAAGTAGAAGGCTTAGCTTCAAATCAATGCGAAACAAATGGTTTAATTTCAAAAACTTGTGATATTGATAATTTAGCTTCAACTCAATGCGAGACAAACGAGTTAGCTTCAAATCCATGCGAAACACGTGATTTAACTTCCAATGCTTGCGATATAAATAAAGTAGTTTCAAATGCAGGCGAAACAATCGAGTAAGCTTCAAATCCTTGCGAATCAAATGAGTTAGCTTCAAATCAATGCGAAGTAGAAGGCTTAGCTTCAAATCGAAGGGAAACACATGATTTAACTTCAAATCAATGCGAAGTAGAAGGCTTAGCTTCAAATCCATGCGAAGCAAATGATTTACCTTCAAATACTTGCGGTTTAAATGAAATAGCTTCAAATGCAGGCGAAACAAACGAGTTAGCTTCAAGACCATACGAAACACATGATTAAGCTTCAAATCAATGCGAAGTAGTAGACTTAGCTTCAAATCAATGCGAAACAAATGGTTTAGCTTCAAATACTTGTGATAAACATGATCTAGTTTCAACTGCATACGAATCGACCGAGTTCGCTTCAAATCCAAGAGAAACACATGATTCAGCTTCAAATCAATGCGATGTAGTAGGCTTAGCTTCAAATCAATGCGAAAGAAATGGTTTAGCTTCAAATACTTGTGATGAACACGATTTAGAGTCAACTGCATGCGAATCAAACGAATTAGCTTCAAGTCCAAGGGAAACACATGATTTAACTTCAAATCAATGCGAGGTAGTAGGTTTAGCTTCAAATCAATGCGAAACAAATGATTTACCTTCAAATACTTGTGATAAACATGATTAAGCTTCAACTGCATGCGAATCAAACGAGTTATATTGAAATCGGAGGGAAACACATGATTTACCTTCAAATAACTGCGGTTTAAATGAAATAGCTGCAAATGGAGGCGAAAAAAACGAGTTAGAATCAAACCCATGCGAAACACATGATTCAGCATCTAATCAATATGAAGTAGAAGGCTTAACTTCAAATCCATGCGAAACATGTGGTTTAGCTTCAAATACTTGTGATAAACGGGATTTAGAGTCAACTGCATGCGAATCAAACTAGTTAGCTTCAAGTCCCAGGGAAACACATGATTTAACTTCAAATCAATGCGAAGTAGAAGGCTTAGCTTCAAATCCATGCGAAACAAATGATTTACCTTCAAATATCTGCGATTTAAATGAAATAGCTTTAAATGCAGGCGAAACAAACGAGTTAGCTTCAAATCCATGCGAAGCACATGAGTTAACTTCAAATCAATGCGAAGTAGAAGGCTTAGCTTCAAATCCATGTGAAACAAATGGTTTAGCTTCAAATACATCTGATAAACACGATTTAGAGTCAATTGCATGCGAATGGAACGAGTTAGCTTCAAATCCCAGGGAAACACATGATTTAACTTCAAATCAATGCGAAGTAGGAGGCTTAGCTTCAAATCTGTGCGAAACAAATGGTTTGGATTCAGATACATGTGATAAACATGGTTTAGCTTCAACTGCATGCGATTAAAACGAGATAGCTTCAAATCCAAGAGAAACACATGATATTAACTTCAAATCAATGCGAAGTAGAAGGCTTAGCTTCAAATCCATGCGAAACAAATGAATTTCCTTCAAATACCTGCGGTTTAAATGAAATAGCTTCAAATGCAGGCGAAACAAACGAGTTAGCTTCAAATCCATGCGAAGCACATGATTTAGCATCAAATCAATATGAAGTAGAAGGCTTAACTTCAAATCCATGCGAAACAAATGGTTTAGCTTCAGATACTTGTGATAAACACGATTTAGAGTCAACTGCATGCGAATGGAACGAGTTAGCTTCAAATCCCAGGGAAACACATGATTTAACTTCAAATCAATGCGAAGTAGGAGGCTTAGCTTCAAATCAATGCGAAACAAATAGTTTGGATTCTGATACTTGTGATCAAAATGATTTAGCTTCAACTGCATGCGAATCAAACGAGTTAGCTTCAAATTCAAGAGAAACACATGATTTAACTTCAAATCAATGCGAAGGAGAAGTCTTAGCATCAAATTCATGCGAAACAAATGATTTACCTTCAAATACTTGCGATAAACATGATTTAGCTTCACCTGCGTGCGAATCAAACGACTTAGCTTCAAATCCAAGGGAAACACATGGTTTAACTTCAAATCAATGCGAAGTAGTAGGCTTAGCTTCAAAACAATGCGAAACAAATGTTTTGGGTTCAGATACTTGTGAACAAAATGATTTAGCTTCAACTGCATGCGAATCAAACGAGTTAGCTTCATATTCAAGAGAAACACATGATTTAACTTCAAATCAATGCGATGTATGAGGCTTAGCTTCAAATCAATGCGAAACAAATGGTTTGGATTCAGATACTTGTGATCAAAATGATTTAGCTTCAACTGCATGCGAATCAAACGACTTAGCTTCAAATTCAAGAGAAACACATGAATTAACTTCAAATCAATGCGAAGTAGTAGGCTTAGCTTCAAATCCATGTGGAACAAATGATTTACCTTCAAATATCTGCGGTTTAAATGAAATAGCTTCAAATGCAGGCGAAACAAACGAGTTAGCTTCAAATCCATGCGAAGCACATGAGTTAGCTTCAAATCAATGCGAAGTAGAAGGCTTAGCTTCAAATCCATGTGAAACAAATGGTTTAGCTTCAAATACTTCTGATAAACACGATTTAGAGTCAATTGCATGCGAATGGAACGAGTTAGCTTCAAATCCCAGGGAAACACATGATTTAACTTCAAATCAATGCGAAGTAGGAGGCTTAGGTTCAAATCAATGCGAAACAAATAGTTTGGATTCAGATACTTGTGATCAAAATGATTTAGCTTCAACTGCATGCGAATCAAACGAGTTAGCTTCAAATTCAAGAGAAACACATGATTTAACTTCAAATCAATGCGAAGGAGAAGTCTTAGCATCAAATTCATGCGAAACAAATGATTTACCTTCAAATACTTGCGATAAACATGATTTAGCTTCAACTGCATGCGATTCAAACGAGTTAGCTTCAAATCCAAGAGAAACACATGATATTAACTTCAAATCAATGCGAAGTGGAAGGCTTAGCTTCAAATCCATGCGAAACAAATGATTTACCTTCAAATACTTGCGGTTTAAATGAAATAGCCTCAAATGCAGGCGAAACAAACGAGTTAGCTTCAAGACCATGCGAAACACATGATTCAGCTTCAAATCAATGCAAAGTAGTAGACTTAGTTTCAAATCAATGCGAAACAAATGGTTTAGCTTCAAATACTTGTGATAAACATGATTTAGTTTCAACTGCATACGAATCGAACGAGTTCGCTTCAAATTCAAGAGAAACACATGAATTAACTTCAAATCAATGCGAAGTAGTAGGCTCAGCTTCAAATCAATGCGAAACAAATGAATTACCTTCAAATACCTGCGGTTTAAATGAAATAGCTTCAAATGCAGGCGAAACAAACGAGTTAGCTTCACATCCATGCGAAGCACATGAGTTAGCTTCAAATCAATGCGAACAAGAAGGCTTAGCTTCAAATCCATGTGAAACAAATAGTTTAGCTTCAAATACTTCTGATAAACACGATTTTGAGTCAATTGCATGCGAATGGAACGAGTTAGCTTCAAATCCCAGGGAAACACATTAATTAACTTCAAATCAAAGCGAAGTAGAAGGCTTAGCTTCAAATCCATGTGAAACAAATGGTTTAGCTTCAAATACTTCTGATAAACACGATTTAGAGTCAATTGCATGCGAATGGAACGAGTTAGCTTCAAATCCCAGGGAAACACATGATTTAACTTCAAATCAATGCGAAGTAGGAGGCTTAGCTTCAAATCAATGCGAAACAAATGTTTTGGGTTCAGATACTTGTGAACAAAATGATTTAGCTTCAACTGCATGCGAATCAAACGAGTTAGCTTCAAATTCAAGAGAAACACATGATTTAACTTCAAATCAATGCGAAGTAGAAGTCTTAGCATCAAATTCATGCGAAACAAATGATTTACCTTCAAATACTTGTGATAAACATGATTTAGCTTCAACTGCGTGCGAATCAAACGACTTAGCTTCAAATCCAATGGAAACACATGATTTAACTTCAACTCAATGCGAAGTAGTAGGCTTAGCTTCAAATCAATGCGAAACAAATGTTTTGGGTTCAGATACATGTAATAAACATGATTTAGCTTCAACTGCATGCGATTCAAACGAGTTAGCTTCAAATCCAAGAGAAACACATGATATTAACTTCAAATCAATGCGAAGTGGAAGGCTTAGCTTCAAATCCATGCGAAACAAATGATTTACCTTCAAATATCTGCGGTTTAAATGAAATAGCTTCAAATGCAGGCGAAACAAACGAGTTAGCTTCAAGACCATGCGAAACACATGATTCAGCTTCAAATCAATGCAAAGTAGTAGACTTAGCTTCAAATCAATGCGAAACAAATGGTTTAGCTTCAAATACTTGTGATAAACATGATTTAGTTTCAACTGCATACGAATCGAACGAGTTCGCTCCAAATTCGAGAGAAACACATGAATTAACATCAAATCAATGCGAAGTAGTAGGCTTAGCTTCAAATCCATGTGAAACAAATGGTTTAGCTTCAAATACTTCTGATAAACACGATTTAGAGTCAATTGCATGCGAATGGATCGAGTTAGCTTCAAATCCCAGGGAAACACATGATTTAACTTCAAATCAATGCGAAGTAGGAGGCTTAGCTTCAAATCAATGCGAAACAAATGGTTTGGATTCAGATACTTGTGATCAAAATGATTTAGCTTCAACTGCATGCGATTCAAACGAGTTAGCTTCAAATCCAAGAGAAACACATGATATTAACTTCAAATCAATGCGAAGTGGAAGGCTTAGCTTCAAATCCATGCGAAACAAATGATTTACCTTCAAATACTTGCGGTTTAAATGAAATAGCTTCAAATGCAGGCGAAACAAACGAGTTAGCTTCAAGACCATGCGAAACACATGATTCAGCTTCAAGTCAATGCAAAGTAGTAGACTTAGTTTCAAATCAATGCGAAACGAATGGTTTAGCTTCAAATACTTGTGATAAACATGATTTAGTTTCAACTGCATACGAATCGAACGAGTTCGCTTCAAATTCAAGAGAAACACATGAATTAACTTCAAATCAATGCGAAGTAGTAGGCTCAGCTTCAAATCAATGCGAAACAAATGAATTACCTTCAAATACCTGCGGTTTAAATGAAATAGCTTCAAATGCAGGCGAAACAAACGAGTTAGCTTCACATCCATGCGAAGCACATGAGTTAGCTTCAAATCAATGCGAACAAGAAGGCTTAGCTTCAAATCCATGTGAAACAAATAGTTTAGCTTCAAATACTTCTGATAAACACGATTTTGAGTCAATTGCATGCGAATGGAACGAGTTAGCTTCAAATCCCAGGGAAACACATGAATTAACTTCAAATCAATGCGAAGTAGTAGGCTTAGCTTCAAATCAATGCGAAACAAATGAATTACCTTCAAATACTTGTGATAAACATGATTAAGCTTCAACTGCATGCGAATCAAACGAGTTATATTGAAATCGGAGGGAAACACATGATTTACCTTCAAATAACTGCGGTTTAAATGAAATAGCTTCAAATGGAGGCGAAAAAAGCGAGTTAGAATCAAACCCATGCGAAACACATGATTCAGCATCTAATCAATATGAAGTAGAAGGCTTAACTTCAAATCCATGCGAAACATGTGGTTTAGCTTCAAATACTTGTGATAAACGGGATTTAGAGTCAACTGCATGCGAATCAAACTAGTTAGCTTCAAGTCCCAGGGAAACACATGATTTAACTTCAAATCAATGCGAAGTAGAAGGCTTAGCTTCAAATCCATGCGAAACAAATGATTTACCTTCAAATATCTGCGATTTAAATGAAATAGCTTTAAATGCAGGCGAAACAAACGAGTTAGCTTCAAATCCATGCGAAGCACATGAGTTAACTTCAAATCAATGCGAAGTAGAAGGCTTAGCTTCAAATCCATGTGAAACAAATGGTTTAGCTTCAAATACTTCTGATAAACACGATTTAGAGTCAATTGCATGCGAATGGAACGAGTTAGCTTCAAATCCCAGGGAAACACATGATTTAACTTCAAATCAATGCGAAGTAGGAGGCTTAGCTTCAAATCTGTGCGAAACAAATGGTTTGGATTCAGATACATGTGATAAACATGGTTTAGCTTCAACTGCATGCGATTAAAACGAGATAGCTTCAAATCCAAGAGAAACACATGATATTAACTTCAAATCAATGCGAAGTAGAAGGCTTAGCTTCAAATCCATGCGAAACAAATGAATTTCCTTCAAATACCTGCGGTTTAAATGAAATAGCTTCAAATGCAGGCGAATCAAACGAGTTAGCTTCAAATCCATGCGAAGCACATGATTTAGCATCAAATCAATATGAAGTAGAAGGCTTAACTTCAAATCCATGCGAAACAAATGGTTTAGCTTCAGATACTTGTGATAAACACGATTTAGAGTCAACTGCATGCGAATGGAACGAGTTAGCTTCAAATCCCAGGGAAACACATGATTTAACTTCAAATCAATGCGAAGTAGTAGGCTTAGCATCAAATCCATGCGAAACAAATGATTTACCTTCAAATACTTGTGGTTTAAATGAAATAGCTTCAAATGCAGGCGAAACAAACGAGTTAGAATCAAACCCATGCGAAACACATGATTCAGCATCAAATCAATATGAAGTAGAAGGCTTAACTGCAAATCCATGCGAAACATGTGGTTTAGCTTCAAATACTTGTGATAAACGGGATTTAGAGTCAACTGCATGCGAATCAAACGAGTTAGCTTCAAATCCCAGGGAAACACATGATTTAACTTCAAATCAATGCGAAGTAGGAGGCTTAGCTTCAAATCAATGCGAAACAAATAGTTTGGATTCTGATACTTGTGATCAAAATGATTTAGCTTCAACTGCATGCGAATCAAACGAGTTAGCTTCAAATTCAAGAGAAACACATGATTTAACTTCAAATCAATGCGAAGGAGAAGTCTTAGCATCAAATTCATGCGAAACAAATGATTTACCTTCAAATACTTGCGATAAACATGATTTAGCTTCACCTGCGTGCGAATCAAACGACTTAGCTTCAAATCCAAGGGAAACACATGGTTTAACTTCAAATCAATGCGAAGTAGTAGGCTTAGCTTCAAAACAATGCGAAACAAATGTTTTGGGTTCAGATACTTGTGAACAAAATGATTTAGCTTCAACTGCATGCGAATCAAACGAGTTAGCTTCATATTCAAGAGAAACACATGATTTAACTTCAAATCAATGCGATGTATGAGGCTTAGCTTCAAATCAATGCGAAACAAATGGTTTGGATTCAGATACTTGTGATCAAAATGATTTAGCTTCAACTGCATGCGAATCAAACGACTTAGCTTCAAATTCAAGAGAAACACATGAATTAACTTCAAATCAATGCGAAGTAGTAGGCTTAGCTTCAAATCCATGTGAAACAAATGATTTACCTTCAAATATCTGCGGTTTAAATGAAATAGCTTCAAATGCAGGCGAAACAAACGAGTTAGCTTCAAATCCATGCGAAGCACATGAGTTAGCTTCAAATCAATGCGAAGTAGAAGGCTTAGCTTCAAATCCATGTGAAACAAATGGTTTAGCTTCAAATACTTCTGATAAACACGATTTAGAGTCAATTGCATGCGAATGGAACGAGTTAGCTTCAAATCCCAGGGAAACACATGATTTAACTTCAAATCAATGCGAAGTAGGAGGCTTAGGTTCAAATCAATGCGAAACAAATAGTTTGGATTCAGATACTTGTGATCAAAATGATTTAGCTTCAACTGCATGCGAATCAAACGAGTTAGCTTCAAATTCAAGAGAAACACATGATTTAACTTCAAATCAATGCGAAGGAGAAGTCTTAGCATCAAATTCATGCGAAACAAATGATTTACCTTCAAATACTTGCGATAAACATGATTTAGCTTCAACTGCATGCGATTCAAACGAGTTAGCTTCAAATCCAAGAGAAACACATGATATTAACTTCAAATCAATGCGAAGTGGAAGGCTTAGCTTCAAATCCATGCGAAACAAATGATTTACCTTCAAATACTTGCGGTTTAAATGAAATAGCCTCAAATGCAGGCGAAACAAACGAGTTAGCTTCAAGACCATGCGAAACACATGATTCAGCTTCAAATCAATGCAAAGTAGTAGACTTAGTTTCAAATCAATGCGAAACAAATGGTTTAGCTTCAAATACTTGTGATAAACATGATTTAGTTTCAACTGCATACGAATCGAACGAGTTCGCTTCAAATTCAAGAGAAACACATGAATTAACTTCAAATCAATGCGAAGTAGTAGGCTCAGCTTCAAATCAATGCGAAACAAATGAATTACCTTCAAATACCTGCGGTTTAAATGAAATAGCTTCAAATGCAGGCGAAACAAACGAGTTAGCTTCACATCCATGCGAAGCACATGAGTTAGCTTCAAATCAATGCGAACAAGAAGGCTTAGCTTCAAATCCATGTGAAACAAATAGTTTAGCTTCAAATACTACTGATAAACACGATTTTGAGTCAATTGCATGCGAATGGAACGAGTTAGCTTCAAATCCCAGGGAAACACATTAATTAACTTCAAATCAATGCGAAGTAGAAGGCTTAGCTTCAAATCCATGTGAAACAAATGGTTTAGCTTCAAATACTTCTGATAAACACGATTTAGAGTCAATTGCATGCGAATGGAACGAGTTAGCTTCAAATCCCAGGGAAACACATGATTTAACTTCAAATCAATGCGAAGTAGGAGGCTTAGCTTCAAATCAATGCGAAACAAATGTTTTGGGTTCAGATACTTGTGAACAAAATGATTTAGCTTCAACTGCATGCGAATCAAACGAGTTAGCTTCAAATTCAAGAGAAACACATGATTTAACTTCAAATCAATGCGAAGTAGAAGTCTTAGCATCAAATTCATGCGAAACAAATGATTTACCTTCAAATACTTGTGATAAACATGATTTAGCTTCAACTGCGTGCGAATCAAACGACTTAGCTTCAAATCCAATGGAAACACATGATTTAACTTCAACTCAATGCGAAGTAGTAGGATTAGCTTCAAATCAATGCGAAACAAATGTTTTGGGTTCAGATACATGTAATAAACATGATTTAGCTTCAACTGCATGCGATTCAAACGAGTTAGCTTCAAATCCAAGAGAAACACATGATATTAACTTCAAATCAATGCGAAGTGGAAGGCTTAGCTTCAAATCCATGCGAAACAAATGATTTACCTTCAAATAGCTGCGGTTTAAATGAAATAGCTTCAAATGCAGGCGAAACAAACGAGTTAGCTTCAAGACCATGCGAAACACATGATTCAGCTTCAAATCAATGCAAAGTAGTAGACTTAGCTTCAAATCAATGCGAAACAAATGGTTTAGCTTCAAATACTTGTGATAAACATGATTTAGCTTCAACTGCATACGAATCGAACGAGTTCGCTCCAAATTCGAGAGAAACACATGAATTAACATCAAATCAATGCGAAGTAGTAGGCTTAGCTTCAAATCTATGCGAAACAAATGATTTACCTTCAAGAACCTGCGGTTTAAATGAAATAGCTTCAAATGCAGGCGAAACAAACGAGTTAGCTTCAAGACCATGCGAAACACATGATTCAGCATCAAATCAATGCAAAGTAGTAGACTTAGTTTCAAATCAATGCGAAACAAATGGTTTAGCTTCAAATACTTGTGATAAACATGATTTAGTTTCAACTGCATACGAATCGAACGAGTTCGCTTCAAATTCAAGAGAAACACATGAATTAATTTCAAATCAATGCGAAGTAGTAGGCTCAGCTTCAAATCAATGCGAAACAAATGAATTACCTTCAAATACCTGCGGTTTAAATGAAATAGCTTCAAATGCAGGCGAAACAAACGAGTTAGCTTCACATCCATGCGAAGCACATGAGTTAGCTTCAAATCAATGCGAACAAGAAGGCTTAGCTTCAAATCCATGTGAAACAAATAGTTTAGCTTCAAATACTTCTGATAAACACGATTTTGAGTCAATTGCATGCGAATGGAACGAGTTAGCTTCAAATCCCAGGGAAACACATGAATTAACTTCAAATCAATGCGAAGTAGTAGGCTTAGCTTCAAATCAATGCGAAACAAATGAATTACCTTCAAATACCTGCGGTTTAAATGAAATAGCTTCAAATGCAGGCGAAACAAACGAGTTAGCTTCACATCCATGCGAAGCACATGAGTTAGCTTCAAATCAATGCGAACAAGAAGGATTAGCTTCAAATCCATGTGAAACAAATGGTTTAGCTTCAAATACTTCTGATAAACACGATTTAGAGTCAATTGCATGCGAATGGAACGAGTTAGCTTCAAATCGCAGGGAAACACATGATTTAACTTCAAATCAATGCGAAGTAGTAGGCTTAGCTTCAAATCAATGCGAAACAAATGTTTTGGGTTCAGATACTTGTGAAC
>NW_027477364.1:0-78712 GCF_051020955.1 Megalopta genalis | reverse complement strand
AATCAATGCGATGAAGAAGGTTTAGCTTCAAATCAGTAGAAAGTAGAAGGTTCAGCTTC
Organism: Megalopta genalis; assembly: GCF_051020955.1. Classification (NCBI taxonomy): domain Eukaryota; kingdom Metazoa; phylum Arthropoda; class Insecta; order Hymenoptera; family Halictidae; genus Megalopta; species Megalopta genalis. The sequence continues at coordinate 78,653 of NW_027477364.1, read as the reverse complement.
AAATCAATGCGATGTAGAAGGTTTAGCTTCAAATCCATACGAAACACATGATTTAGCTTCAAATCAATTCGAAGGACAAGGCTTAGATTCAATTCCATGCGAAACAAATGATTTAGCTTCAAATGAATGCGAAGTAGAAAGCTTAGCTTCAAATCCATGCAAAACACATGATTTAGCTGCAAATCAATGCGATCAAGAAGGTTTAGCTTCAAATCCATGCGAAACAAATGATATAGCTTCAAACACTTGGGGTGTAAGTGATATAGCTTCAAATGAAGACTAATCAAACGAGTTAGCTTCAAAATCCACGCGATACACATGATTTAGCTTCAAATACTTGCGATATAAGTGATCTAGCTTCAAATACAGGCGAACCGAACGAGTTAGCTTCAAATCCATGCGAAACACATGATTTAGCTGCAAATCAATGCGATGTAGAAGGTTTAGCTTCAAAGCAATAAGAGGTAGAAGGTTTAGCTTCAAATCAATAGAATGTAGAAGGTTTAGATTCAAATCAATGCGATGTAGAAGGTTTAGCTTCAAATCCACGCGAAACATATTATTTAGCTTCAAACACTTGGGGTATAAGTGATATAGCTTCAAATGCAGACTAATCAAACGAGTTAGCTTCAAAATCCACGCGATACACATGATTTAGCTTCAAATACTTGCGATATAAGTGATCTAGCTTCAAATACAGGCGAAACGAACGAGTTAGCTTCAAATCCATGCGAAACACATGATTCAGCTGCAAATCAATGCGATGCAGAAGCTTTAGCTGGAAATCCATGCCAAACACATGATTTAGCTTCAAATCCATGGGATGTAGAAGGTTTAGCTTCAAATCCATGCGAAACACATTATTTAGCTGCAAATCATTGCGATGTAGAAGGTTTAGCTTCAAAACAATAAGAGGTAGAAGGCTTAGCTTCAAATCAATAGAATGTAGAAGGTTTAGCTTCAAATCAATGCGATGTTAAGGTTTAGCTTCAAATCCATACGAAACACATGATTTAGCTTCAAATCAATTCGAAGGGCAAGGCTTAGACCAAATCCATGCGAAACAAATGATTTAGCTACAAATCAATGCGATGTAGAAGGATTAGCTTCAAATCCATGCGATACACAAGATTTAGCTTCAAATCAATGCGATGTAGTAGGTTCAGCTTCAAATCCATGCGGCACATATTATTTAGCTTCAAATACTTGCGATATAAGTGATATAGCTTCAAATACTGTAGGGACAAACGAGGTAGCTTGAATTCCATGCGAGACAGATGATTTAGCTTCAAATCAATGCGATGTAGAAGGTTTAGCTTCAAATCCATACGAAACACATGATTTAGCTTCAAATCAATTCGAAGGACAAGGCTTAGATTCAAATCCATGCGAAACAAGTGATTTAGCTTCAAATAAATGCGAAGTAGAAGGCTTAGCTTCAAATCCATGCGATACACAAGATTTAGCTTCAAATCAATGCGATGTAGAAGGTTCAGCTTCAAATCTATGCGACACGTATGATTTAGCTTCAAATACTTGCAATATAAGTGATATTGCTTCAAAAGCAGAAGGAACAAACAAGGTAGCTTCAATTCCATGCGAAACAAATGATATAGCTTCAAACCAATGCGAAGTAGAAGCCTTAGATTCAAATCCATGCGAAACAAATGGTTTAGCTACAAATATTTGTGATATACATTATTTAGCTACAACTGCATGCGAAACAAACGAGTTAGCTTCAAATCCATGCGAATCACACGATTTAGCTTCAAATGAAAACGAAGTAGAAGACTTAGCTTTCAATCCATGCGAAACAAATGGTTTGGCTTCAAATACTTGTGATATACATGAATCAGATTCAACTGCGTGCGAAACAAACGAGTTAGCTTCAAATCCATGCGAAAGGCATGATTTAGCTTCAAGTCAGTGTGAAGTAGAAGACAGCATCAAATCCCATGCGAATCAAATGGTTTAGATTCAAATACTTGTGATATACATGATTTAGCTTCAACTGCATGCGAAACAAACGAGTTAGCTTCAAATCCATGCAAAACACATGATTAGGGTTCAAATCAATTCTATGTAGAAGGTTTAGCTTCATATCCAAGCGAAACACATGATTTAGCTGCAAATCAATGCGATGTAGAAGGTTTAGCTTCAAATCCATGCGAAACAAATGATTTAGCGTCAGATACTTGCGATATAAGTGATATAGCTTCAAATGCAGGGGAAACAAACGAGTTAGCTTCAACTCCATGCGAAACACATAATTTAGCTTCCAATCAATGCGATGTAGAAGGTTTAGCTTCAAATCCATGCGACACAAATGATTTAGCGTCAGATACTTGCGATATAAGTGATACAGCTTCAAATGCTGGGAAAACAAACGAGTTAGCTTCAAATCCATGCAAAACACATGATTAGGGTTCAAATCAATTCTATGTAGAAGGTTTAGCTTCATATCCAAGCGAAACACATGATTTAGCTTCAAATCAATGCCATGTAGAAGGTTTAGCTTCAAATCCACGCGGAACAAACGATTGAGCTTCAAACACATCGGAAATAGGTGATATAGCTTCAGCTGCATGTGACACAAACGAGTTAGCTTCAAGTCCATGCGAAACACATGATTTAGCTTCAAATCAATGCGATGTAGAAGGATTAGCTTCAAATCCATGCGATACACAAGATTTAGCTTCAAATCAATGCGATGTAGTAGGTTCAGCTTCAAATCCATGCGGCACATATTATTTAGCTTCAAATACTTGCGATATAAGTGATATAGCTTCAAATACTGTAGGGACAAACGAGGTAGCTTGAATTCCATGCGAGACACATGATTTAGCTTCAAATCAATGCGATGTAGAAGGTTTAGCTTCAAATCCATACGAAACACATGATTTAGCTTCAAATCAATTCGAAGGACAAGGCTTAGATTCAAATCCATGCGAAACAAGTGATTTAGCTTCAAATAAATGCGAAGTAGAAGGCTTAGCTTCAAATCCATGCGATACACAAGATTTAGCTTCAAATCAATGCGATGTAGAAGGTTCAGCTTCAAATCTATGCGACACGTATGATTTAGCTTCAAATACTTGCAATATAAGTGATATTGCTTCAAAAGCAGAAGGAACAAACAAGGTAGCTTCAATTCCATGCGAAACAAATGATATAGCTTCAAACCAATGCGAAGTAGAAGCCTTAGATTCAAATCCATGCGAAACAAATGGTTTAGCTACAAATATTTGTGATATACATTATTTAGCTACAACTGCATGCGAAACAAACGAGTTAGCTTCAAATCCATGCGAATCACACGATTTAGCTTCAAATGAAAACGAAGTAGAAGACTTAGCTTTCAATCCATGCGAAACAAATGGTTTGGCTTCAAATACTTGTGATATACATGAATCAGATTCAACTGCGTGCGAAACAAACGAGTTAGCTTCAAATCCATGCGAAAGGCATGATTTAGCTTCAAGTCAGTGTGAAGTAGAAGACAGCATCAAATCCCATGCGAATCAAATGGTTTAGATTCAAATACTTGTGATATACATGATTTAGCTTCAACTGCATGCGAAACAAACGAGTTAGCTTCAAATCCATGCAAAACACATGATTAGGGTTCAAATCAATTCTATGTAGAAGGTTTAGCTTCATATCCAAGCGAAACACATGATTTAGCTGCAAATCAATGCGATGTAGAAGGTTTAGCTTCAAATCCATGCGAAACAAATGATTTAGCGTCAGATACTTGCGATATAAGTGATATAGCTTCAAATGCAGGGGAAACAAACGAGTTAGCTTCAACTCCATGCGAAACACATAATTTAGCTTCCAATCAATGCGATGTAGAAGGTTTAGCTTCAAATCCATGCGACACAAATGATTTAGCGTCAGATACTTGCGATATAAGTGATACAGCTTCAAATGCTGGGAAAACAAACGAGTTAGCTTCAAATCCATGCAAAACAAATGATTAGGGTTCAAATCAATTCTATGTAGAAGGTTTAGCTTCATATCCAAGCGAAACACATGATTTAGCTTCAAATCAATGCCATGTAGAAGGTTTAGCTTCAAATCCACGCGGAACAAACGATTGAGCTTCAAACACATCGGAAATAGGTGATATAGCTTCAGCTGCATGTGACACAAACGAGTTAGCTTCAAGTCCATGCGAAACACATGATTTAGCTGCAAATCAATGCGATGTAGAAGGTTTAGTTTCAAATCCATGCGAAACAAGTGATTTAGCATCAGATACTTTTTATATAAGTGATATAGCTTCAAATGCAGGGCAAACAAACGAGTTAGCTTCAAATCCATGCGAAATAAATGGAATAGCTGCAAATACTTGTGATATACATTATTTAGGTTACAACTGCATGCGAAACAAACGAGTTAGCTTCAAATCCATGCGACACACATGATTTAGCTTCAAATCATTGCAATGTAGGAGGTTTAGCTTCACATCCATGCTATACACAAGATTTAGCTTCAAATCAATGCGATGTAGAAGGTTCAGCTTCAAATCTATGCGACACGTATGATTTAGCTTCAAATACTTGCGATATAATTGATGTAGCTTCAAAAGCAGAAGGAACAAACAAGGTAGCTTCAATTCCATGCGAAACAAATGGTTTAGCTACAAATATTTGTGATATACATTATTTAGCTACAACTGCATGCGAAACAAACGAGTTAGCTTCAAATCCATGCGAATCACACGATTTAGCTTCAAATGAAAACGAAGTAGAAGACTTAGCTTTAAATCCATGCGAAACAAATGGTTTGGCTTCAAATACTTGTCATATACATGAATCAGATTCAACTGCGTGCGAAACAAACGAGTTAGCTTCAAATCCATGCGAAAGGCATGATTTAGCTTCAAGTCAGTGTGAAGTAGAAGGCTTAGCATCAAATCCCATGCGAATCAAATGGTTTAGATTCAAATACTTGTGATATACATGATTTAGCTTCAACTGCATGCGACACAAACGAGTTAGCTTCAAATCCATGCGAAACACATGATTCAGCTGCAAATCAATGCGATGTAGAAGGTTCAGCTTCAAATCCATGCGAAACACATGATTCAGCTGCAAATCAATGCGATGTAGAAAGTTTAGCTTCAAATCCATGCAAAACACGTTATTTAACTTCCAATTAATGCGAAGTAGAAGGCTTAGCTTCAAATCCATGCGAATCAAATGGTTTAGCTTCAAATACTTGTGATATACGTTATTTAGATTGAACTGCATGCGCAACGAACGAGTTAGCTTCAAATCCATGCGAAACACATGATTTAGCTGCAAATCAATGCGATGAAGAAGGTTTAGCTTCAAATCAATAGAATGTAGAAGGTTTAGCTTCAAATCAATGCGATGTAGAAGGTTTAGCTTCAAATCCATACGAAACACATGATTTAGCTTCAAATCAATTCGAAGGACAAGGCTTAGGCCAAATCCATGCGAAACAAATGATTTAGCTTCAAATCAATGCGATGTAGAAGGTTTAGCTTCAAATCCATACGAAACACATGATTTAGCTTCAAATCAATTCGAAGGACAAGGCTTAGATTCAATTCCATGCGAAACAAATGATTTAGCTTCAAATGAATGCGAAGTAGAAAGCTTAGCTTCAAATCCATGCAAAACACATGATTTAGCTGCAAATCAATGCGATCAAGAAGGTTTAGCTTCAAATCCATGCGAAACACATGATTTAGCTGCAAATCAATGCGATGAAGAAGGTTTAGCTTCAAATCAATAGAATGTAGAAGGTTCAGCTTCAAATCAATGCGATGTAGAAGGTTTAGCTTCAAATCCATACGAAACACATGATTTAGCTTCAAATCAATTCGAAGGACAAGGCTTAGATTCAATTCCATGCGAAACAAATGATTTAGCTTCAAATGAATGCGAAGTAGAAAGCTTAGCTTCAAATCCATGCAAAACACATGATTTAGCTGCAAATCAATGCGATCAAGAAGGTTTAGCTTCAAATCCATGCGAAACAAATGATATAGCTTCAAACACTTGGGGTGTAAGTGATATAGCTTCAAATGAAGACTAATCAAACGAGTTAGCTTCAAAATCCACGCGATACACATGATTTAGCTTCAAATACTAGCGATATAAGTAATGTAGATTCAACTAAAGGCGAACCGAACGAGTTAGCTTCAAATCCATGCGAAACACATGATTTAGCTGCAAATCAATGCGATGTAGAAGGTTTAGCTTCAAAGCAATAAGAGGTAGAAGGTTTAGCTTCAAATCAATAGAATGTAGAAGGTTTAGATTCAAATCAAAGCGATGTAGAAGGTTTAGCTTCAAATCCATATGAAACACATGATTTAGCTTCAAATCAATTCGAAGGACAAGGCTTAGATTCAAATCCATGCGAAACAAATGATTTAGTTGCAAATCAATGTGATGTAGAAGGCTTAGCTTCAAATCCATGCGAGACACTTGATTTAGCTTCAAATCAATGCGATGTAGAAGGTTTAGCTTCAAATCCACGCGAAACATATTATTTAGCTTCAAACACTTGGGGTATAAGTGATATAGCTTCAAATGCAGACTAATCAAACGAGTTAGCTTCAAAATCCACGCGATACACATGATTTAGCTTCAAATACTTGCGATATAAGTGATCTAGCTTCAAATACAGGCGAAACGAACGAGTTAGCTTCAAATCCATGCGAAACACATGATTCAGCTGCAAATCAATGCGATGCAGAAGCTTTAGCTGGAAATCCATGCCAAACACATGATTTAGCTTAAAATCCATGGGATGTAGAAGGTTTAGCTTCAAATCCATGCGAAACACATTATTTAGCTGCAAATCATTGCGATGTAGAAGGTTTAGCTTCAAAACAATAAGAGGTAGAAGGCTTAGCTTCAAATCAATAGAATGTAGAAGGTTTAGCTTCAAATCAATGCGATGTTAAGGTTTAGCTTCAAATCCATACGAAACACATGATTTAGCTTCAAATCAATTCGAAGGACAAGGCTTAGACCAAATCCATGCGAAACAAATGATTTAGCTTCAAATCAATGCGATGTAGAAGGATTAGCTTCAAATCCATGCGATAGACAAGATTTAGCTTCAAATCAATGCGATGTAGTAGGTTCAGCTTCAAATCCATGCGGCACATATTATTTAGCTTCAAATACTTGCGATATAAGTGATATAGCTTCAAATACTGTAGGGACAAACGAGGTAGCTTGAATTCCATGCGAGACACATGATTTAGCTTCAAATCAATGCTATGTAGAAGGTTTAGCTTCAAATCCATGCGAAACAAATGGTTTAGCTACAAATATTTGTGATATACATTATTTAGCTACAACTGCATGCGAAACAAACGAGTTAGCTTCAAATCCATGCGAATCACACGATTTAGCTTCAAATGAAAACGAAGTAGAAGACTTAGCTTTAAATCCATGCGAAACAAATGGTTTGGCTTCAAATACTTGTGATATACATGAATCAGATTCAACTGCGTGCGAAACAAACGAGTTAGCTTCAAATCCATGCGAAACACATGACTCATCTTCAAATCAATGCGATGTAGAAGGTTTAGCTTCAAATCCAAGCGAAACTCTTGATTTAGCTTCAAATACATGCGATATAAGTGATCTAGCTTCAAATACAGGCGAAACGAACGAGTTAGCTACAAATCCATGCGAAACACATGATTCAGTTGCAAATCAATGCGATGTAGGAGGCTTAGATTCAAATCCATGCAAAACACGTGATTTAACTTCCAATTAATGCGAAGTAGAAGGCTTAGCTTCAAATCCATGCGAAACAAATGGTTTAGCTACAAATACTTGTGATATACATAACTTAGCTACAACTGCATGCGAAACAAACGAGTTAGCATCAAATCCATGCGAAACACATGATTCAGCTGCAAATCAATGCGATGCAGAAGGTTTAGCTGGAAATCCATGCCAAACACATGATTTAGCTTCAAATCCATGGGATGTAGAAGATTTAGCTTCAAATCCATGCGAAACACATTATTTAGCTGCAAATCATTGCGATGTAGAAGGTTTAGCTTCAAAACAATATGGGGTAGAAGGTTTAGCTTCAAATCAATAGAATGTAGAAGGTTTAGCTTCAAATCAATAGAATGTAGAAGGTTTAGCTTCAAATCAATAGAATGTAGAAGGTTTAGCTTCAAATCAATGCGATGTTAAGGTTTAGCTTCAAATCCATACGAAACACATGATTTAGCTTCAAATCAATTCGAAGGACAAGGCTTAGTTTCAAATCCGTGCGAAACAAATGATTTAGATTCAAATCAATGCGATATAGAAGGTTTAGCTTCAAATCCATGCGATACACAAGATTTAGCTTCAAATCAATGCGATCTAGTAGGTTCAGCTTCAAATCCATGCGAATCAAATGGTTTAGCTTCAAATACTTGTGATATACGTTATTTAGATTGAACTGCATGCGCAACGAACGAGTTAGCTTCAAATCCATGCGAAACAAATGGTTTAGCTACAAATACTTGTGATATACATAATTTAGCTACAACTGCATGCGAAACAAACGAGTTAGCATCAAATCCATGCGAAACACATGATTCAGCTGCAAATCAATGCGATGCAGAAGGTTTAGCTGGAAATCCATGCCAAACACATGATTTAGCTTCAAATCCATGGGATGTAGAAGATTTAGCTTCAAATCCATGCGAAACACATTATTTAGCTGCAAATCATTGCGATGTAGAAGGTTTAGCTTCAAAACAATATGAGGTAGAAGGTTTAGCTTCAAATCAATAGAATGTAGAAGGTTTAGCTTCAAATCAATAGAATGTAGAAGGTTTAGCTTCAAATCAATGCGATGTTAAGGTTTAGCTTCAAATCCATACGAAACACATGATTTAGCTTCAAATCAATTCGAAGGACAAGGCTTAGGCCAAATCCATGCGAAACAAATGATTTAGCTTCAAATCAATGCGATGTAGAAGGATTAGCTTCAAATCCATTCGATACACAAGATTTAGCTTCAAATCAATGCGATGTAGTAGGTTCAGCTTCAAATCCATGCGGCACATATTATTTAGCTTCAAATACTTGCGATATAAGTGATATAGCTTCAAATACTGTAGGAACAAACGAGGTAGCTTCAATTCCATGCGAGACACATGATTTAGCTTCAAATCAATGCGATGTAGAAGGTTTAGCTTCAAATCCATACGAAACACATGATTTAGCTTCAAATCAATTCGAAGGACAAGGCTTAGATTCAAATCCATGCGAAACAAGTGATTTAGCTTCAAATAAATGCGAAGTAGAAGGCTTAGCTTCAAATCCATGCGAAACACACGATTTATCTTCAAATCAATGCGATGTAGAAGGTTTAGCTTCAAATCCAGCGAAACACATGATTCAGCTGCAAATCAATGCGATGTAGAAGGTTCAGCTTCAAATCTATGCGACACGTATGATTTAGCTTCAAATACTTGCGATATAAGTGATATTGCTTCAAAAGCAGAAGGAACAAACAAGGTAGCTTCAATTCCATGCGAAACAAATGATATAGCTTCAAATCAATGCGAAGTAGAAGGCTTAGATTCAAATCCATGCGAAACAAATGGTTTAGCTACAAATATTTGTGATATACATTATTTAGCTACAACTGCATGCGAAACAAACGAGTTAGCTTCAAATCCATGCGAATCACACGATTTAGCTTCAAATGAAAACGAAGTAGAAGACTTAGCTTTAAATCCATGCGAAACAAATGGTTTGGCTACAAATACTTGTGATATACATGAATCAGATTCAACTGCGTGCGAAACAAACGAGTTAGCTTCAAATCCATGCGAAAGGCATGATTTAGCTTCAAGTCAGTGTGAGGTAGAAGGCTTAGCATCAAATCCCATGCGAATCAAATGGTTTAGATTCAAATACTTGTGATATACATGATTTAGCTTCAACTGCATGCGACACAAACGAGTTAGCATCAAATCCATGCGAAACACATGACTCATCTTCAAATCAATGCGATGTAGAAGGTTTAGCTTCAAATCCAAGCGAAACTCATGATTTAGCTTCAAATACATGCGATATAAGTGATCTAGCTTCAAATACAGGCGAAACGAACGAGTTAGCTACAAATCCATGCGAAAGACATGATTCAGTTGCAAATCAATGCGATGTTGGAGGCTTAGATTCAAATCCATGCAAAACACGTGATTTAACTTCCAATTAATGCGAAGTAGAAGGTTTAGCTGGAAATCCATGCCAAACACATGATTTAGCTTCAAATCCATGGGATGTAGAAGATTTAGCTTCAAGTCCATGCGAAACACATTATTTAGCTGCAAATCATTGCGATGTAGAAGGTTTAGCTTCAAAACAATATGAGGTGGAAGGTTTAGCTTCAAATCAATAGAATGAAGAAGGTTTAGTTTCAAATCAATAGAATGTAGAAGGTTTAGCTTCAAATCAATAGAATGTAGAAGGTTTAGCTTCAAATCAATAGAATGTAGAAGGTTTAGCTTCAAATCAATGCGATGTTAAGGTTTAGCTTCAAATCCATACGAAACACATGATTTAGCTTCAAATCAATTCGAAGGACAAGGCTTAGTTACAAATCCATGCGAAACAAATGATTTACATTCAAATCAATGCGATGTAGAAGGTTTAGCTTCAAATCCATGCGATACACAAGATTTAGCTTCAAATCAATGCGATGTAGTAGGTTCAGCTTCAAATCCATGCGGCACATATGATTTAGCTTCAAATACTTGCGATATAAGTGACATAGTTTCAAATGGAGGCGAAACGAACGAGTTAGTTTCAAATCCATGCGAGACACATGACTTAGCTTCAAATACTTGCGATATAAGTGATCTAGATTCAAATACAGGCGAATCGAACGAGTTAGCTTCAAATCCATGCGAAACACATGATTCAGCTGCAAATCAATGCGATGTAGAAGGTTTAGCTTCAAATCCATGTGAAACACATTATTTAGCTGCAAATCAGTGCGAAGTAGAAGGCTCGGGTTCAAATCAATGCGATTCAAATGGTTCATCTTCAAATACTTGTGAAAGACATGATTTAGCTTCAACTGCATGCGAAACACATGATTTAGCTTCAAATCAATGCGATGTAGAAGGTTTAGCTTCAAATCCATGCAAAACACGTTATTTAACTTCCAATTAATGCGAAGTAGAAGGCTTAGCTTCAAATCCATGCGAATCAAATGGTTTAGCTTCAAATACTTGTGATATACGTTATTTAGATTGAACTGCATGCGCAACGAACGAGTTAGCTTCAAATCCATGCGAGACACATGACTTAGCTTCAAATACTTGCGATATAAGTGATCTAGCTTCAAATACAGGCGAAACGAACGAGTTAGCTACAAATCCATGCGAAACACATGGTTCAGTTGCAAATCATTGCGATGTAGAAGGCTTAGATTCAAATCCATGCAAAACACGTGATTTAACTTCCAATTAATGCGAACTAGAAGGCTTAGCTTCAAATCCATGCGAAACAAATGGTTTAGCTACAAATACTTGTGATATACATAATTTAGCTACAACTGCATGCGAAACAAACGAGTTAGCATCAAATCCATGCGAAACACATGATTCAGCTGCAAATCAATACGATGCAGAATGTTTAGCTGGAAATCCATGCCAAACACATGATTTAGCTTCAAATCCATGGGATGTAGAAGATTTAGCTTCAAATCCATGCGAAACACATTATTTAGCTGCAAATCATTGCGATGTAGAAGGTTTAGCTTCAAAACAATATGAGGTAGAAGGTTTAGCTTCAAATCAATAGAATGTAGAAGGTTTAGCTTCAAGTCAATAGAATGTAGAAGGTTTAGCTTCAAATCAATAGAATGTAGAAGGTTTAGCTTCAAATCAATAGAATGTAGAAGGTTTAGCTTCAAATCAATGCGATGTTAAGGTTTAGCTTCAAATCCATACGAAACACATGATTTAGCTTCAAATCAATTCGAAGGACAAGGCTTAGGCCAAATCCATGCGAAACAAATGATATAGCTTCAAATCAATGCGATGTAGAAGGATTTGCTTCAAATCCATTCGATACACAAGATTTAGCTTCAAATCAATGCGATGTAGTAGGTTCAGCTTCAAATCCATGCGGCACATATTATTTAGCTTCAAATACTTGCGATATAAGTGATATAGCTTCAAATACTGTAGGAACAAACGAGGTAGCTTCAATTCCATGCGAGACACATGATTTAGCTTCAAATCAATGCGATGTATAAGGTTTAGCTTCAAATCCATACGAAACACATGATTTAGCTTCAAATCAATTCGAAGGACAAGGCTTAGATTCAAATCCATGCGAAACAAGTGATTTAGCTTCAAATAAATGCGAAGTAGAAGGCTTAGCTTCAAATCCATGCGAAACACACGATTTATCTTCAAATCAATGCGATGTAGAAGGTTTAGCTTCAAATCCAGCGAAACACATGATTCAGCTGCAAATCAATGCGATGTAGAAGGTTCAGCTTCAAATCTATGCGACACGTATGATTTAGCTTCAAATACTTGCGATATAAGTGATATTGCTTCAAAAGCAGAAGGAACAAACAAGGTAGCTTCAATTCCATGCGAAACAAATGATATAGCTTCAAATCAATGCGAAGTAGAAGGCTTAGATTCAAATCCATGCGAAACAAATGGTTTAGCTACAAATATTTGTGATATACATTATTTAGCTACAACTGCATGCGAAACAAACGAGTTAGCTTCAAATCCATGCGAATCACACGATTTAGCTTCAAATGAAAACGAAGTAGAAGACTTAGCTTTAAATCCATGCGAAACAAATGGTTTGGCTCCAAATACTTGTGATATACATGAATCAGATTCAACTGCGTGCGAAACAAACGAGTTAGCTTCAAATCCATGCGAAAGGCATGATTTAGCTTCAAGTCAGTGTGAGGTAGAAGGCTTAGCATCAAATCCCATGCGAATCAAATGGTTTAGATTCAAATACTTGTGATATACATGATTTAGCTTCAACTGCATGCGACACAAACGAGTTAGCATCAAATCCATGCCAAACACATGATTTAGCTTCAAATCCATGGGATGTAGAAGATTTAGCTTCAAATCCATGCGAAACACATTATTTAGCTGCAAATCATTGCGATGTAGAAGGTTTAGCTTCAAAACAATATGAGGTAGAAGGTTTAGCTTCAAATCAATAGAATGAAGAAGGTTTAGCTTCAAATCAATAGAATGTAGAAGGTTTAGCTTCAAATCAATAGAATGTAGAAGGTTTAGCTTCAAATCAATAGAATGTAGAAGGTTTAGCTTCAAATCAATGCGATGTTAAGGTTTAGCTTCAAATCCATACGAAACACATGATTTAGCTTCAAATCAATTCGAAGGACAAGGCTTAGTTACAAATCCATGCGAAACAAATGATTTAGATTCAAATCAATGCGATGTAGAAGGTTTAGCTTCAAATCCATGCGATACACAAGATTTAGCTTCAAATCAATGCGATGTAGTAGGTTCAGCTTCAAATCCATGCGGCACATATGATTTAGCTTCAAATACTTGCGATATAAGTGACATAGTTTCAAATGGAGGCGAAACGAACGAGTTAGCTTCAAATCCATGCGAGACACATGACTTAGCTTCAAATACTTGCGATATAAGTGATCTAGCTTCAAATACAGGCGAATCGAACGAGTTAGCTTCAAATCCATGCGAAACACATGATTCAGCTGCAAATCAATGCGATGTAGAAGGTTTAGCTTCAAATCCATGCGAAACACATTATTTAGCTGCAAATCAGTGCGAAGTAGAAGGCTCGGGTTCAAATCAATGCGATTCAAATGGTTCATCTTCAAATACTTGTGAAAGACATGATTTAGCTTCAACTGCATGCGAAACACATGATTTAGCTTCAAATCAATGCGATGTAGAAGGTTTAGCTTCAAATCCATGCAAAACACGTTATTTAACTTCCAATTAATGCGAAGTAGAAGGCTTAGCTTCAAATCCATGCGAATCAAATGGTTTAGCTTCAAATACTTGTGATATACGTTATTTAGATTGAACTGCATGCGCAACGAACGAGTTAGCTTCAAAATCCACGCGATACACATGATTTAGCTTCAAATACTTGCGATATAAGTGATCTAGCTTCAAATACAGGCGAAACGAACGAGTTAGCTACAAATCCATGCGAAACACATGGTTCAGTTGCAAATCATTGCGATGTAGAAGGCTTAGATTCAAATCCATGCAAAACACGTGATTTAACTTCCAATTAATGCGAAGTAGAAGGCTTAGCTTCAAATCCATGCGAAACAAATGGTTTAGCTACAAATACTTGTGATATACATAATTTAGCTACAACTGCATGCGAAACAAACGAGTTAGCATCAAATCCATGCGAAACACATGATATAGCTTCAAACACTTGGGGTGTAAGTGATATAGCTTCAAATGAAGACTAATCAAACGAGTTAGCTTCAAAATCCACGCGATACACATGATTTAGCTTCAAATACTAGCGATATAAGTAATGTAGATTCAACTAAAGGCGAACCGAACGAGTTAGCTTCAAATCCATACGAAACACATGATTTAGCTGCAAATCAATGCGATGTAGAAGGTTTAGCTTCAAAACAATAAGAGGTAGAAGGTTTAGCTTCAAATCAATAGAATGCAGAAGGTTTAGATTCAAATCAATGCGATGTAGAAGGTTTAGCTTCAAATCCATATGAAACACATGATTTAGCTTCAAATCAATTCGAAGGACAAGGCTTAGATTCAAATCCATGCGAAACAAATGATTTAGTTGCAAATCAATGTGATGTAGATGGCTTAGCTTCAAATCCATGCGAAACAAATGATATAGCTTCAAATACTTGCGATATAAGTGATATAGTTTCAAATGCAGGCGAAACGAACGAGTTAGCTTCAAATCGATGCGAAACACATGATTCAGCTGCACATCAATGCGACGTAGAAGGTTT
Source organism: Megalopta genalis (assembly GCF_051020955.1). Taxonomy (NCBI): domain Eukaryota; kingdom Metazoa; phylum Arthropoda; class Insecta; order Hymenoptera; family Halictidae; genus Megalopta; species Megalopta genalis. The sequence continues at coordinate 63,635 of NW_027477364.1, read as the reverse complement.
AGCTTCAAATCCATGCCAAACACATGATTCAGCTTCAAATCCATGGGATGTAGAAGGTTCAGCTTCAAATCCATGCGAAATAAATGGTATAGCTGCAAATACTTGTGATATACATTATTTAGCTACAACTGCATGCGAAACAAACGAGTTAGCTTCAAATCCATGCGACACACATGATTTAGCTTCAAATCATTGCGATGTAGAAGGTTTAGCTTCACATCCATGCGATACACAAGATTTAGCTTCAAATCAATGCGATGTAGAAGGTTCAGCTTCAAATCTATGCGACACGTATGATTTAGCTTCAAATACTTGCGATATAAGTGATACAGCTTCAAAAGCAGAAGGAACAAACAAGATAGCTTCAATTCCATGCGAAACAAATGATATAGCTTCAAATCAATGCGAAGTAGAAGGCTTAGATTCAAATCCATGCGAAACAAATGGTTTAGCAACAAATATTAGTGATATACATTATTTAGCTACAACTGCATGCGAAACAAACGAGTTAGCTTTAAATCCATGCGAAACAAATGGTTTGGCTTCGAATACTTGTGATATACATGAATCAGATTCAACTGCGAACGAAACAAACGAGTTAGCTTCAAATCCATGCGAAAGGCATGATTTAGCTTCAAGTCAGTGTGAAGTAGAAGGCTTAGCATCAAATCCCATGCGAATCAAATGGTTTAGATTCAAATACTTGTGATATACATGATTTAGCTTCAACTGCATGCGACACAAACTAGTTAGCTTCAAATCCATGCGAAACACATGACTCATATTCAAATCAATGCGATGTAGAAGGTTTAGCTTCAAATCCAAGCGAAACTCATGATTTAGCTTCAAATACATGCGATATAAGTGATCTAGCTTCAAATACAGGCGAAACGAACGAGTTAGCTACAAATCCATGCGAAACACATGATTCAGTTGCAAATCAATGCGATGTAGAAGGTTTAGCTTCAAATCCATGCAGAACACGTGATTTAACTTCCAATTAATGCGAAGTAGAAGGCTTAGCTTCAAATCCATGCGAATCAAATGGTTTAGCTTCAAATACTTGTGATATACGTTATTTAGCTACAACTGCATGCGAAACTAACGAGTTAGCTTCAAATCAATGCGAAACACACGATTTATCTTCAAATCAATGCGATATAGAAGGTTTAGCTTCAAATCAATAAGAGGTAGAAGGTTTAGCTTCAAATCAATAGAATATAGAAGGCTTAGCTTCAAATCAATGCGATGTAGAAGGTTTAGCTTCAAATCCATACGAAACATATGATTTAGCTTCAACAACTTGCGATATAAGTGATATAGCTTCGAATACAGGCGAAACGAACGAGTTAGCTTCAAATCCATGCGAAACACATGATTTAGCTTCAAATCAATTCAAAGGACAAGGCTTAGATTCAAATACATGCGAAGCAAATGATTTAGCTAAAATGAATGCGAAGTAGAAGGCTTAGCTTCAAATCCATTCGAAACAAATGGTTTAGCTACAAATACTTGTGATATACATTATTTAGCTACAACTGCATGCGAAACAAACGAGTTAGCATCAAATCCATGCGAAACACATGATTAAGCTTCAAATCAATTCGAAGGACAAGGCTTAGATTCAAATCGATGCGAAACAAATGATTTAGCTGCAAATCAATGTGATGTAGAAGGCTTAGCTTCAAATTCATGCGAGACACATGATTTAGCTTAAAATCAATGCCATGTAGAAGGTTTAGCTTCAAATTCACGCGAAATATATGATTTAGCTTCAAACACTTGGGGTATAAGTGATATAGCTTCAAATGCAGACTAATCAAACGAGTTAGCTTCAAAATCCACGCGATACACATGATTTAGCTTCATATACTTGCGATATAAGTGATCTAGCTTCAAATACAGGCGAAACGAACGAGTTAGCTTCAAATCCATGCGAGACACATGATTCAGCTGCATATCAATGCGATGCAGAAGGTTTAGCTTGAAATCCATGCCAAACACATGATTTAGCTTCAAATCCATGGGATGTAGAAGGTTTAGCTTCAAATCCATGCGAAACACATGATATAGCTTCAAATCAATGCGAAGTAGAAGGCTTGGCTTCAAATCAATCCGAAACAAATTGCTTAGCTTCAAATACTTGTGATATACATGATTTAGCATCAACTGCATGCGAAACAAACGAGTTAGCTTCAAATCAATGAGAAACACATGATTTAGCTTCAAATCAATGCGAAGTAGAAGGCTTATCTTCAAATCCATGCGCAACTAATGGCTTAGCTTCAAATACTTGCGAATATAAGGGATACAGCTTCAAATTTATGCGAAACAAACGAGTTAGCTTCAAATACTTGCGATATAAATGAAACAGCTTCAAATGCAGACAAAACAAACGAGTTAGCTTTACATCCGTGCGAAACACATGATTTAGCTTCAAACCAATGCGATGTAGAAGGTTTAGCTTCAAATCTGAGCGAAACAAATGATTCAGCTTCAAATACTCTCGATATGAGTGATATAGCTTCAAATGCAGACGAAGCACACGATTTTCTTCAAATCCGTGCGAAGCAAATGATTTATTTTCAAGTCAATTCTTAGTAGAAGAATTAGCTTCAAATCCATGCAAAACACATGATTTAGCTTCATTTCAATGTCAAGTAGAAGGGTTAGCTTCAAATCCATGCGAAACAAATGGTTTACCTTCAATTACTTGTGATATACATGATTTAGCTTCAACTGCGTGCGAAACAAACGAGTTAGCTTCAAGTCCAAGCGAAACACATGATTTAGCTTCAAATCAATGCGAAGTAGAAGGGTTAGCTTCAAATCCATGCGAAAAACATGATTTGTCTTCAAATCAATACGATGTAGGAGAATTATCTTCAAATCCATTCGAAACAATTGATTTAAATCAAATACTTGCGATATAAGTGATATAGCTTCAAATGCTGGCGATACAAACGAGTTGGCTTCAAGTCCATGCGAGACACATGACTTAGCTTCAAATCAATGCGATGTAGAAGGTTTAGCTTCAAATCCATGCGATACACTAGATTTAGCTTCAAATCAATGCGATGTAGAAGGTTCTGCTTCAATTCCATACAACACATATGATCTAGATTCAAATACTTGCGATATAAGTGATATAGCTTCAAAAGCTGGAGGAACAATCGAGGTAGCTTCAATTCCATGCGAAACAAATGATTTAGCTTCAAATCAATGCGTAGTAGAAGGCTTAGCTTCAAATTCATGCGAAACAAATGGTTTAGCTACAAATACTTGTGATATACATTATTTAGCTACAACTGCATGCGAAACAAACGAGTTAGCATCAAATCCATACGAAACACATGATTAAGCTTCAAATCAATGCGATGTAGATGGTTTGCTTCAAATCCATGCGATACACAAGATTTAGCTTCAAATCAATGTGATGTAGTAGGTTCAGCTTCAAATCCATGCGATATAAGTGATATAGCTTCAAAAGCAGGAGGAACAAACGAGGTAGATTCAATTCCATGCGAAACGAATGAATTAGCTTCAAATAAATGCGACGTAGAAGGCGTAGATTCAAATCCATGCGAAACAAATGGTTTAGCTACAAATACTTGTGATATACATTACTTAGCTACAACTGCATGCGAAACTAACGAGTTAGCTTCAAATCCATGCGAAACACACGATTTATCTTCAAATCAATGCGATGTAGAAGGTTTAGCTTGAAATCCATGCGATACACAAGATTTAGCTTCAAATCAATGCGATGTAGTAGGTTCATCTTCAAATCCATGCGGGACATATGATTTAGCTTCAGATACTTGCGATATAAGTGATATAGTTTCAAATGGTGGCGAAGCGATCGAGTTAGCTTCAAACCCATGCAAAACACATGATTTAGCTGCAAATCAATGTGATGTAGAAAGTTCAGCTTCAAATCCACGCGAAACAATTGATTTAGCTTCAAATACTTGCGATATAAATGAAGTAGGTTCAACTGCATGCGAAGCAAACGAGTTAGCTTCAAATCCGTGCGAAATACATGATTTAGCTTCAAATCAATGCTATGTAGAAGGTTTAGCTTCAAATCCATGCGAAACAAATGATTTACCTTCGAATACTTGAGATATAGTTGAAACAGCTTCAAATGCAGACGATACAATCGAGTTAGCTTCAAATCCATGCGAAACACATGATTTAGCTTCAAATCCACGCGAAACAATTGATTTAGCTTCAAATACTTGCGATATAAATGAAGTAGGTTCAACTGCATGCGAAGCAAACGAGTTAGCTACAAATCCATGCAAAATACATGATTTAGATTCAAATCCATGCGAAGTAGAAGGATTTAGCTTCAAATACTTGTTTTATACATTATTTAGCTTCAGCGGCATGCGAAACAAACGAGTTAGGTTCAAATCAGACGAAACACAAGATATAGCTTCAAATCAATGCAAAGTAGAAGCCTTAGCTTCAGATCCATGAGAAACAAATGGTTTAGCATCAAATACTTGTGATATACATGATTTAGCTTGAACTCCATGCGAAACAAACGAGTTATCTTGTAATCCATGCGGAACACATGATTTAGGTACAAATCAATGCGAAGTAGAAGGCTTAGCTTCAAATCCATGCAAAACGTATGATTTGGCTTCAAATACTTGCGAATATAAGTGATATAGCTTCAACTGCTTGCGAAACAAACGAGTTAGCTGCAAATCAAAACGAAATAGAAGGTTTATCTTCAAATCCATGAGAAACAAATGCCTTAGCTTCAAATACTTGTGATATACATGATTAAGCTTCAAATGCAGGCGAAACAAACGAGTTAGATTCAAATCCATGCGAAACACATGATTTAGCTTCAAATGAATGCGAAGTAGATATTTTTTCTTCGAATCCATGCGAAACAAATGGTTTACGTTCAAATACTTGTTATATACATTAATTAGCTTCAAGAGCATGCGAAGCAAACGCGTTAGCATCAAATCTAAAGGAAACACATCACTTAGTTTCAAGTCAATGCGAAGTAGAAGGCTTAGCTGCAAATCAATGCGAAACACATGGTTTAGCTTAATATTCATGCGAAACAAATGGTGCTGCTTTAAATACTTGTGTTATACATGATTTAGCTTCAACAGCTTGCGAAACAAACGAGTTAGCTTCAAATCCAAAGCGAACACGTCATTTAATTTCAAGTCAATCCGAAGTAGAAGGCTTAGCTCCAAATAAATGCGAAACAAATAGTTTAGCTTCTAATACTTGTGATATAGATGATTTAGCTTCAACTGCATGCCAAGCAAACGAGTTAGCTTCAAATCCAAGCGTAATACATGATTTAGCTTCAAATCCATCCGAAGAAGAATGTCCATGCGAAACGAATGATTTAGCTACAAATCAATGCGAAGTAGAAGGCTTAGCTTCAAATCCATGCGAAACAAATGCTTTAGCTTCAAATACTTGTGACATACATGATTTAGCTTCATCTGCATGCGAAACTATCGAGTTAGCTTCAAATCCATGCGAAGTAGAAGGATTATCTTCCAATACATGAGAAAACAATGGTTTAGCTTCAAATACATGTGATATACATGATTTATCTTCAAATGCAGGCGAAACAAACGAGTTGGCTTCAAGTCCACGCGAAACACATGATTTAGCTTCAAATCAACTCGAAGTACAAGGCTTAGATTCAAATCCATGCGAAACAAATGGTTTAGCTACAAAACCTTGTGATATACGTAATTTAGATTTAACTGCATGCGCAACGAACGAGTTAGCTTCAAATCCATGCGAAACACATGATTTAGCTGCAAATCAATGCGATGTAGAAGATTTAGCTTCAAGTCCATGGGAAACAAATGATTTAGCTTCAGATACATGCGATATAAGTGATATAGCATCAAATGCAGGGGAAACAAACGATTTAACTTCAAATGCATGCGGTATAAATGAAACCGCGTCAAATGCAGGCGAAGCAAACGAGTTATCTTTCAATCAATGCGAAACACATGATTTAGCTGCAAATCAATGCGATGTAGAAGGTTTAGCTTCAAATCCATGCGAAACCAATGCTTTAGCTTCAGATACTTACGATATAAGTGATATAGCATCAAATGCAGGCGATTCAAACGAGCTAGCTTCAACTCCATACGAAACACATGATTTAGATTCAAATCAATGCGAAGTATCAGGATTAGCTTCAAATACATGCGACACAAATGATATAGCTCCAAATCAATGCGATGTAGAAGGTTTATCTACAAATACATGCGAAACAAATGATTTAGCACAGGAACTTGCGGTATAAGTGATATAGCTTCAAATGCATTCGAAACGAACGAGTTGGCTCCAAATCCATGTGGATCACATGATATAGATTCAAATCGATGCGAAGTAAAAGGATTAGCTTCCAATACATGAGAAACAAATGATTTAGCTTCAGATAATTGCGATATAAGTGATATAGATTCTAATGCAGGCGAAACAAACGAGTTCGATTCAAATCCAAGCGAAACACATGATTTAGCTTCAAATGCAGGCGAAACAAACGTGTTAGCTTCAAATCCATGCGAATCATATGATTTAGCTTCAAATCAATGCGTAGTAGAAGGCTTGGCTTCAAATCCAAGCGAAACAAATGGTTTGCCTTCAAATGCTTGCGGTATAAATGATGTACCTTCAAATGCAGGCGAAGCAACCCAGTTACCTTCAAATATATGCAAAAAATGTGATTAAGCTTCAAATGAATGCGAAACACATGATTGAGGTTCAAATTCATGGGAAACACATGGTTTAGCTTCAAATCTCATGTGAAAGAAATTGTTTAGCATCAGATACTTATGATATACATGATTTAGCTTCAACTGCAGGCGAAACGAACTCGTTAGCTTCAAATCCATGAGAAACACATGATTCAGCTTCAGAAAAATGCGATGTAGAAGGTTTAGCTTCAAATCCGCGTGAAACAAATGATTTGGCTTCAAATACTTGCGACATAATTGATATAGCTTCAAATGCAGGCGAAATAAACGAGTTAGCGTCAAATCCATGCGGATCACATGATTTAATTTCAAATCAATGCGAAGTAGAAGGCATATCTGCAAACCCATGCGATACAAATGGTTTAGATTCAAATAATTGTGATATACATGATTTAGCTTCAGCTGCATTCGAAACAGACGATTTAGCTTCGAATCCACGCGAAATACATTATTTAGCTTCAATATAATGCGAATTAGAAGGCTTAGCTTCAAATCCATGCGAAACGAATGATTTAGCTTCAAATACTTGCAGTATAAATGAAAGAGCTTCAAATGAAAGCGAAACAAACGATTTAGCTTCAAATCCATGCGAAAGACATGATTTAGATTCAAAACATTGCGAAGTAGAACGCTTAGGTTCAAATGCATGCGAATCAAATGGTTTAGTTTCAAATACTTGTGATATACATGATATTGTGGCGGACCAGACATAAAAAGACACGTCCTTCAAAAGCGGGGTGTACACATGCCTTTTTCGGGTTTTCCTTCTTCTTTTCAAGGACTTTCCCTACCAATAAATACGAGGACCTCTCGACCGATAGAAGTCAGTTAGTAAGTTTTCCTCCGACTCTCAACGTGTCCATATTTCTGTATCATCCGTCACTCGTTTACCTTCTACACACTGTACCTCATCGCCTTTTGTTACAAGTTATATTAAAGTTCTCGTTATATAAAAACCAAAAAAACTCTCGGATTATTTTATATAAACCGTCGCAGTAACCCCTGCGACAAACTGGTGACCCCGACGTGATCCGAGAGTACCGCGAGTGCGTGATAACCGAGAACTTAGCGACTCTTAGTGACATTTCGTTCGGCAACATACGAACTTCGCGATCCGAGTGGTGTTATACAAACTGTGTGAACTTTATTTTTTTTAATAATACATACGAAATGGCGGACGCCAGCCCAATCCAAACTACCGCCTCCGGTGTAGAGGTAGACCAAACAGTGGAACTCGCACCGAGAGCACACGTAGCCAGCATCGACAGGACACCCGCCCCGGACAACAATTTGGAGCAGCAAGTAGAAGCTTTAACGCGTCAAGTAGCCACGCTGACAGCAGTATTAAACGAAAGAGAAGCCCGACCACGCAGTAAAAACTTCACGCGAGGCAGATCACGGCAACGTAGCCATAGTCGTGGTAAGCAAGGTATGTGTTGGTACCACGCACGCTTCGCGGATAAAGCCATAAAATGCATTTCTCCGTGCACCGCGAATCCGGGAAACTCAAATCCTCGTCAATAATCGCGGCAACATATGACGAGTTCCCTAGAAGCCGCCTTTTTATCACTGAAAAAGCGTCAAGGATTCAATACCTTATTGATACTGGCGCGGACGTGAGCGTTTACCCTCGGACGTACTTATCGACGAACCCGCCGCGCTCAAATTACGAAATGTTTGCGGCAAACGGTACAAGGATCCCCACATATGGGACAATTACACTGAGAGTCGACTTCGATCTACGTCGCGAGTTAATATGGCGATTTATTGTAGCGGATATCGCTAAACCAATCATCGGCGCGGATTTCCTAGGTCATTTTGGGTTACTCGTCGACATCAAAAACAGATGTTTAGTCGATGGCACAACATCGCGAACTACGCAAGGCTCAATAGTACGGGACAAATTTGTCACAATCAAGACAATTCACGGCGATACGCAATATCACGCCTTACTTTCACGATACAGTGAAATAACACATCCCGCGGGCACGCCTAGCGCTGCAAAACACAGTATCAAGCACCATATTGAAACGACCCCCGGACCGCCTATCTCTCACAAAGTCCGACGACTCGCACCGGACCGCTATAAAGCAGCAAAAGCGGAATTTGACCTGCTGCTCAAGCAAGGGATTATTCGACCTTCTAAGAGCCCATGGTCATCACCGTTGCACATGGTCACGAAAAAGAACGGAGAATGGCGCCCTTGCGTCGACTACCGCGGGTTGAATAAACGAACAATTCCGAATAGATATCCCATACGACGCATCGAAGATTTCTCACAAAATCTACAGGGAAAAACAATCTTTTCAACCATCGACCTCGTGCGCGCTTACCACCAGATACCGATAGCTGCGGAGGATATTCCAAAAACCGCCGTAATTACACCTTTTGGTTTATTTGAATATTTATACGGACCCTTCGGCCTTTGCGGGATAGCTCAAACTTTTCAGAGATTCGTAGACGAAGTTACGCGACGTTTGGATTTCGTCTTCGCCTATCTCGACGATTTTTTAATAGCTTCCGCAAACCCGAGCGAACATCTGCAACACCTCGAGATTATTTTCAAAAGATTTAAGGAATATGGCATTGTCATAAACCCAAGCAAATGCGTATTCGGAGCCTCTCAGGTCAAATTTCTCGGCTACCAGGTAGACGAGAAGGGCACTCGCCCACCCGAACATAAGGTCGACGCCGTAAAAAACTTCCCTCACCCGACAACCGTAAAACAATTACGCCGTTTCCTTGGGATGGTTAACTTCTACCGTCGATTCCTGCCAGCAGCTGCTACACGACAAAAGCCCCTTAACGGCCTACTGACAGGCCCAAAAATGACAGGTAACAAACCTATCAATTGGACCAAAGAGGCCAAACAAGATTCCGTCGCAATAAAAGAAGGCCTAGCAAACGCCACGCTGTTGGTACATCCAGCAATAAATGCTCCATTATCAATAACTGTGGACGCTTCTGACCACGCGATAGGAGCCGTTTTGCAACAAAGGACAAACAACGATTGGCGACCCCTTGGATTTTTCTCTCGCCCCCTGACAAAAACACAAGCTAAGTATAGCGCGTACGATCGCGAGCTTCTCGCTATTTACGAAGCCATAAAGTACTTCATTTACGCTGTAGAAGGAAGAAACTTCACCATATTCACCGATCACAAACCGCTTACTTATGTTTTTAACCAAAAGAAAGAAAAATCCCCAAGGCAGTTCCGTTACTTTGATTACATTTCACAATTCACATCGGACATAAAACATATTTCGGGCATAGATAATGTAGTCGCAGACGCTTTATCGAGAATCGAAGAAATCGAAGAGATCAATTACTCAGCTGTCGCCGCAGCACAAACCGATGACGAAGAACTACAACATTTATTGCAATCCGATACAAACCTACAACTAAAATCTATTTTCTTTGAACCGTGTAAAGCCAACATCTACTGCGATATTTCTACACAGAGAGCCCTTATATCGTACCGTCATTTCGCAAGAAGGTTTTCCAACGGATCCATGGATTAGCCCACCCAGGTACACGGGCCACCATAAAACTTATTTCAGAAAGGTTTGTGTGGCCATCCATGCGGAAAGATTGCACACAATGGGTTCGAACATGCATACAATGCCAAAAATCAAAAATATCTAAGCACGTGTCTTCACCTATAGGCAAATTTGAAACACCAAGCGCTAGATTCCAGCACATTCATATGGACATAGTTGGCCCGATGACATCCTCAGAAGGTTTCAAGTACTGCGTAACGTACGTGGATCGATTCACGCGATGGCCCGAAGCCTGGCCAGTGGAAAAAATCACCGCAGAAGCAGTCGCAAAAGTTTTTATGAACTGGATTAGCAGCTTCGGAGTCCCCGCGAGAATAACAACCGACCAAGGAAGACAGTTCACTTCACAGTTATTCAAAGAATTAACCCGTTTGATTGGCGCCTCACACCTTATGACAACTGCATACCACCCGCAAGCCAACGGAATGGTTGAACGATTCCATAGGCAACTCAAAGCAGGAATCATGTGTCATGAAGACAACAAATGGACGCAACGACTTCCTATTGTTTTATTAGGCATTAGATCAGCACCCAAAGAAGATCTACAGGCAAGCTCAACAGAGCTAGTATATGGAGAAAGTGTCCGTTAACCAGGAGAATTTTTCGAAAACCATAAAGTACAGGATACCAATGATTTCGTAAAACAACTACGCCAGCATATCAAGGAAATTAAACCAACAGCTCCGGTTAAACACGGAGAGAAAAAACCTTTTATTTTTAAAGACCTAGCAACGTCGCAACAAGTCTTCGTTCGCCATGACGCGGTAAGAAAACCCTTACAGCCACCATACGATGGACCATATACAGTAATCGACCGCGCAACAAAATATTTTACCCTTGATATCGCCGGAAAACATACAAAAATCTCCACCGACCGCCTTAAACCAGCATATTTATTAAAAGATGCCGCAAACAATAATACACAACACAACAAGACTAACCTGCAACCAGAAGTACAAGCACAAGGCACTTCAAACGTACCAACGACAACATGTTCCGGTAGAAGAGTAAAATTTCCAGACCTCTTCGGAATGCCGTTAGCTCACGAACATACTTATTAATATACTCCGATATATCTTGCGTACGCATATTATAAACCATGAAAAGTGCTGTCCACTACTAATACCATTATCAATGTTATAAGCGACATATTCACCCCGTAAAATGTATATATTTTAGATTACCACGTTGATCTCCCATAGGTATAATATCTTTTTTTTTCAACCAATTTTGTACCTTAGCGTTAATCACTGGAAGGGGGGTGAATGTGGCGGACCAGACATAAAAAGACACGTCCTTCAAAAGCGGGGTGTACACATGCCTTTTTCGGGTTTTCCCGACGCAAGGCGTACACCCCGCAATAAAACAATAAAATCGTTGGGACACAGCTTCGGACCATAGGTCCCGGATCACCCCGGTCGGAAAATCTTCGGGAAAGGCCTTCGCCCTTCCCGAGGACTTTCCTTTACCAATCTCAAGGACTTTCCCTACCAATAAATACGAGGACCTCTCGACCGAGAGAAGTCAGTTAGCAAGTTTTCCTCCGACTCTCAACGTGTCCATATTTCTGTATCATCCGTCACTCGTTTACCTTCTACACACTGTACCTCATCGTCTTTTGTTACAAGTTATATTAAAGTTCTCGTTATATAAAAACCAAAAAAACTCACGGATTATTTTATATAAACCGTCGCAGTAACCCCTGCGACAAAATATAGATTTAACTGCATGCGAAACGAACGAGTTAGCTTCAAATCCAAGCGAAACAAATGGTTTAGCTTCAAATCAATTCGAAGTAAAAGGCTTATCTTCAAATCCATGCGAAACAAATGGTTAATCTTCAGATAATTGCGATATATGTGATATAGCATCAAATGCACTCGAAACAATCGAGTTTGATTCAAATCCATGCGAAACAAATGATTTAGCTACAAATACTTGTGATATACGTAATTTAGATTTAACTGCATGCGCAACGAACGATTTAGCTTCAACTCCTTGCAAAACACATAATTTAGCTTCAAATCCATGCAAAACACATGATTTAGCTGCAAATCAATGCGATGTAGAAGGTTTAGATTCAAATCCATGGGAAACAAATGATTTAGCTTCAGATGCTTGCGATATAAGTGATATAGCTTCAAATGCTGACGAAACAAGCGGGTTAGCTTCAAATCCATGAAAGACACATGATTAAGCCTCAAATCAATGCGATGTAGAAGGTTTAGCTTCAAATCCATGCGACACAAATGATTTAGCATCAGATACATGCGATATAAGTGATATAACTTCAAATGAATGCGAAACAAACGAGTTAGCTTCAACTCCATGCGAAGCACATAGTTTAGCTTCAAATCAATGCGATCTAGAAGGTTTAGCTCCAAATCAATGCGATGTAGAAGGTTTAGCTTCAAATCCATGCGACACAAATGATTTAGCATCAGATACATGCGGTGTAAGTGATATAACTTCAAATGAATGCGAAACAAACGAGTTAGCTTCAACTCCATGCGAAGCACATGACTTAGCTTCAAATCAATTAGATGTAGCAGGTTTAGCTTCAAATCAATGCGATGTAGAAGGATTAGCTTCAAATCAATGCGATGTAGACGGTTTAGCTTCAAATCCACGCGAAATAAATTATTTAGCTTCAAACACTTCGGATATAGGTGATATAGCTTCAGCTGCATGCGAAGCAAACGAGTTAGCTTCAAGTCCATGCGAAACACATGATTTAGCTGCAAATACTTGCGAATATAAGTGATATTGCTTAAAATGCTGGCGAAACAAACGAGTTAGCTTCAGATCCATGCGAAATACATGATTTAGCTTGAAATCAATTCGAAGTAGAAGGCTTAGCTTCAAATCCAAGCGAGACAAATGTTTTAGCTTCAAATCAGTGCGAAGTAGAAGGCTCAGATTCAAATCGATGCGAATCAAATGGTTCGGCTTCAAATACTTGTAAAATACATGATTTAGCTTCAACTGCATGCGAAACACATAGTTTAGCTTAATATTCATGCGAAACGAATGGTTCAGCTCCAAATACTTGTGATATACATGATTTAGCTTCAACTGCATGTGAAACAAACATGTTAGCTTAAAATCCAAGCGAAACACATGATTTAGCTGCAAATCAATGCGAAGTGGAAGGCTTAGCTTCAAATACATGAAAAACACATGATTTATCTTCAGATATGGGAATATAAGTGATATAGCTTCAAGTGTATACGAAACGATCCAGTTAGCTTCAAATGAATGCGAAGTAGAAGGCTTAGTTTCAAATCAATGCGAAACAAATGGTTTAGCTTCAAATACTTGTGATATACATGATTTAGATTCAACTTCATGCCAAACAAACGAGATAGCTACAAATCCATGCAAAATACATGATTTAGATTCAAATCCATGCGAAGTAGAAGGATTTAGCTTCAAATACTTGTTTTATTCATTATTTAGCTTCACCGGCATGCGAAACAAACGAGTTAGGTTCAAATCAAACGAAACACATGATATAGCTTCAAATCAATGCAAAGTAGAAGCCTTAGCTTCAGATCCATGAGAAACAAATGGTTTAGCATCAAATACTTGTGATATACATGATTTAGCTTGAACTCCATGCGAAACAAACGAGTTATCTTGTAATCCATGCGGAACACATGATTTAGGTACAAATCAATGCGAAGTAGAAGGCTTAGCTTCAAATCCATGAAAAACGTATGATTTGGCTTCAAATACTTGCGAATATAAGTGATATAGCTTCAACAGCTTGCGAAACAAACGAGTTAGCTTCAAATCCAAGCGATACACATGATTTAGATTCAAATTCATGCGAAACACATGGTGCAGCTTAATATTCGTGCGAAACAAATGGTTCAGCTTCAAATACTTGTGATATACATTAATTAGCTTCAAGAGCATGCGAAGCAAACGCGTTAGCATCAAATCTAAAGGAATCACATCACTTAGTTTCAAGTCAATGCGAAGTAGAAGGCTTAGCTGCAAATCAATGCGAAACACATGGTTTAGCTTAATATTCATGCGAAACAAATGATGCTGCTTCAAATACTTGTGTTATACATGATTTAGCTTCAACAGCTTGCGAAACAAACGAGTTAGCTTCAAATCCAAAGCGAACACGTCATTTAATTTCAAGTCAATGCGAAGTAGAATGCTTAGCTCCAAATAAATGCGAAACAAATAGTTTAGCTTCTAATACTTGTGATATAGATGATTTAGCTTCAACTGCATGCCAAGCAAACGAGTTAGCTTCAAATCCAAGCGAAATACATGATTTAGCTTCAAATCCATCCGAAGTAGAATGTCCATGCGAAACGAATGATTTAGCTACAAATCAATGCGAAGTGGAAGGCTTAGCTTCAAATACATGAAAAACAAATGATTTATCTTCAGATATGGGAATATAAGTGATATAGCTTCAAGTGCATGCGAAACGATCGAGTTAGCTGCAAATCAATGCGAAATAGAAGGTTTATCTTCAAATCCATGACAAACAAATGCCTTAGCTTCAAATACTTGTGATATACATGATTTAGATTCAACTTCATGCCAAACAAACGAGATAGCTACAAATCCATGCAAAATACATGATTTAGATTCAAATCCATGCGAAGTAGAAGGATTTAGATTCAAATCCATGCGAAGTAGAAGGATTTAGCTTCAAATACTTGTTTTATTCATTATTTAGCTTCACCGGCATGCGAAACAAACGAGTTAGGTTCAAATCAAACGAAACACATGATATAGCTTCAAATCAATGCAAAGTAGAAGCCTTAGCTTCAGATCCATGAGAAACAAATGGTTTAGCATCAAATACTTGTGATATACATGATTTAGCTTGAACTCCATGCGAAACAAACGAGTTATCTTGTAATCCATGCGGAACACATGATTTAGGTACAAATCAATGCGAAGTAGAAGGCTTAGCTTCAAATCCATGAAAAACGTATGATTTGGCTTCAAATACTTGCGAATATAAGTGATATAGCTTCAACAGCTTGCGAAACAAACGAGTTAGCTTCAAATCCAAGCGATACACATGATTTAGATTCAAATTCATGCGAAACACATGGTGCAGCTTAATATTCGTGCGAAACAAATGGTTCAGCTTCAAATACTTGTGATATACATTAATTAGCTTCAAGAGCATGCGAAGCAAACGCGTTAGCATCAAATCTAAAGGAATCACATCACTTAGTTTCAAGTCAATGCGAAGTAGAAGGCTTAGCTGCAAATCAATGCGAAACACATGGTTTAGCTTAATATTCATGCGAAACAAATGATGCTGCTTCAAATACTTGTGTTATACATGATTTAGCTTCAACAGCTTGCGAAACAAACGAGTTAGCTTCAAATCCAAAGCGAACACGTCATTTAATTTCAAGTCAATGCGAAGTAGAATGCTTAGCTCCAAATAAATGCGAAACAAATAGTTTAGCTTCTAATACTTGTGATATAGATGATTTAGCTTCAACTGCATGCCAAGCAAACGAGTTAGCTTCAAATCCAAGCGAAATACATGATTTAGCTTCAAATCCATCCGAAGTAGAATGTCCATGCGAAACGAATGATTTAGCTACAAATCAATGCGAAGTGGAAGGCTTAGCTTCAAATACATGAAAAACAAATGATTTATCTTCAGATATGGGAATATAAGTGATATAGCTTCAAGTGCATGCGAAACGATCGAGTTAGCTGCAAATCAATGCGAAATAGAAGGTTTATCTTCAAATCCATGACAAACAAATGCCTTAGCTTCAAATACTTGTGATATACATGATTAAGCTTCAAATGCAGGCGAAACAAACTAGTTAGCTTCAAATCCATGCGAAACACATCATTTAGCTTCAAATGAATGCGAAGTAGATGTTTTTTCTTCGAATCCATGCGAAACAAATGGTTTAGCATCAAATACTTGTGATATACGTAATTTAGATTTAACTGCATGCGCAACGAACGATTTAGCTTCAATTCCATGCGAAACACATAATTTAGCTTCAAATCCATGCAAAACACATGATTTAGCTGCAAATCAATGCGATTTAGAAGGTTTAGATTCAAATCCATGGGAAACAAATGATTTAGCTTCAGATGCTTGCGATGTAAGTGATATAGCTTCAAATGCTGACGAAACAAGCGGGTTAGCTTCAAATCCATGAAAGACACATGATTAAGCCTCAAATCAATGCGATCTAGAAGGTTTAGCTCCAAATCAATGCGATGTAGAAGGTTTAGCTACAAATCCATGCGACACAAATGATTTAGCATCAGATACTTGCGATATAATCGATATAGCTTCAAATGAATGCGATACAAATGAGGTAGCATCAAATCCATGCGAAACACATAATTCAGCTTCAAATCCATGCGAAACACATGATTTAGCTACAAATACTTGTGATATACGTAATATAGATTTAACTGCATGCGCAACGATCGAGTTTGCATCAAATCCATGCAAAACACATGATTTAGCTGCAAATCAATGCGATGTAGAAGGTTTAGCTTCAAACCCATGCGACACAAATGATTTAGCGTCAGATACTTGCGATATAAGTGATTTAGCTTCAAATGCAAGCGAAACAAACGAGTTAGCTTCAAATCCTAGCGAAACACATGATTTGGCTACAAATCAATGCGATGTGGAAAGTATAGCTTCAAATGCAATCGAAACGAATGATTTAGCTTCAAATACTTCCGGAATAAATGAAATAGCTTCAAATGCAGGCGAAACAAACGAGTTATCCTCAAGTCCATGCAAAACACATGATTTAGCTTCCAATCTATGCGAAACACATGTTTTAGCTTCTAATCAATGCGAAGTATAAGGCTTAGCTTCGAATCCAAGCGAAGCACATGATTTAGCGTCAAATCAGTGCGAAGTAGAAGGCTCAGGTTCAGATCCATGAGAAACAAATGGTTTAGCATCAAATACTTGTGATATACATGATTTAGCTTGAACTCCATGCGAAACAAACGAGTTATCTTGTAATCCATGCGGAACACATGATTTAGGTACAAATCAATGCGAAGTAGAAGGCTTAGCTTCAAATCCATGAAAAACGTATGATTTGGCTTCAAATACTTGCGAATATAAGTGATATAGCTTCAACTGCTTGCGAAACAAACGAGTTAGCTTCAAATCCAAGCGATACACATGATTTAGACTCAAATTCATGCGAAACACATGGTGCAGCTTAATATTCATGCGAAACAGATGGTTTAGATTCAGACACTTGTGATAAACATGATTTAGCTTCAACTGCATGCGAAACAAACGAGTTAGTTTCAAATCCATGATAAACACATGATTTACCTTCAAATCAATGCAGAACAGAAGCTTTCGCTTCAAATGCATGCGAAACACATGATTTAGCTTCAAATCATTGACAAGTAAAAAGTTTAGCTTCAAATCTATGAGAAACAATTGATTGAGCATCAAATACTTCCGACATAAATTATTTAGCTTCAACTGGAAGCGAAACAAAAGAGTTAGATTCAAATCCACGCGAAACACATGATTAAACTTCAAATGCATACGAAACACATGATTTGGCTTCGATACAATGCGAAGTGGAAGGTTTAGCTTCAAATCCATGCGAAACAAATGATTAAGCTTCACATACTTGCGACGTAATTGATATAGGATTCAAATGCATGCGAAATAAACGAGTTTGCTTCAAATCCATGCAATACACATGACGTAACTTCCAATCAATGCCGAGAAGAACGTTTAGCTTAAAATCCATGCGAAACAAATGATTTAGCATCAAATACTGGCGATATAAATGGTTTATCTGCAACTGGAAGCGAAACAATCGAGTTAACTTCAAATCCATGCGAGCACATAATTTATCTTCAAATCAATGCGAAGTAGAAGGTTTATCTTCAAATCCATGCGAAACAAATGGTTTAGCTTCAAATCAATGCGAAGTAAAAGGCTTATCTTCAAATCCATGCGCAACAAATGGTTTAGTTTCAAATACTTCTGATACACATGATTTAGCTACAACTGCATACGACTCAAACGAGTTAGCTTCAAATCTATGCGAAATACATGATTTAGTTTCAAATCACTGCGAAGTAGAAGGTTTACCTTCAAATCCATGCGAAACGAATGATTTAGCTTCAAATCAATGCGAAGTGGAAGGCTTAGCTTCAAATACATGAAAAACACATGATTTATCTTCAGATATGGGAATATAAGTGATATAGCTTCAAGTGTATACGAAACGATCCAGTTAGCTTCAAATGAATGCGAAGTAGAAGTTATTTCTTCGAATCCATGCGAAACAAATGGTTTAGCATCAAATACTTGTGATAAACATGATTTAGCTTCAACTGCATGCGAAACAAACGAGTTAGCTTCAAATCCAAGCGAATTACATGATTTAGCTTCAAAAAATGCGAAGAGGAAGGCTTAGCTTCAAATACATGAGGAACAAATGTTTTAGTTTCAAATGCTTGCGATATAAATGATATAGCTTCAAATGCATGCAAAACAAACGAGTTAGCATCAAATCCATGCAAATCACATGATTTAGCTTCAAATCAATGTGAAGTAGAATAATTAGCTTCACATCCATTCGAAACAAACGATTTAGCTTCAAATACTTGCGATATAAATCATTTAGCTTCAACTGCATGCGAAGCAAAGGAGTTAGTTTCAAATTCATGCGAAGCACATGATTTAGCTTCAAATCAATGCGGAATAGAAGGTTTATCTTCAAATCCATGACAAACAAATGCCTTAGCTTCAAATACTTGTGATATACATGATTAAGCTTCAAATGCAGGCGAAACAAACGAAATAGCTTCAAATCCATGAGAAACAAATGACTTAGCTTCACATCAATGCGAAGTAGAAGGCTTAGTTTCAAATCAATGCGAAACAAATGGTTTAGCTTCAAATACTTGTGATATACATGATTTAGATTCAACTTCATGCCAAACAAACGAGATAGCTACAAATCCATGCAAAATACATGATTTAGATTCAAATCCATGCGAAGTAGAAGGATTTAGCTTCAAATACTTGTTTTATTCATTATTTAGCTTCACCGGCATGCGAAACAAACGAGTTAGGTTCAAATCAAACGAAACACATGATATAGCTTCAAATCAATGCAAAGTAGAAGCCTTAGCTTCAGATCCATGATAAACAAATGGTTTAGCATCAAATACTTGTGATATACATGATTTAGCTTGAACTCCATGCGAAACAAACGAGTTATCTTGTAATCCATGCGGAACACATGATTTAGGTACAAATCAATGCGAAGTAGAAGGCTTAGCTTCAAATCCATGAAAAACGTATGATTTGGCTTCAAATACTTGCGAATATAAGTGATATAGCTTCAACTGCTTGCGAAACAAACGAGTTAGCTTCAAATCCAAGCGATACACATGATTTAGATTCAAATTCATGCGAAACACATGGTGCAGCTTAATATTCGTGCGAAACAAATGGTTCAGCTTCAAATACTTGTGATATACATTAATTAGCTTCAAGAGCATGCGAAGCAAACGCGTTAGCATCAAATCTAAAGGAATCACATCACTTAGTTTCAAGTCAATGCGAAGTAGAATGCTTAGCTCCAAATAAATGCGAAACAAATAGTTTAGCTTCTAATACTTGTGATATAGATGATTTAGCTTCAACTGCATGCCAAGCAAACGAGTTAGCTTCAAATCCAAGCGAAATACATGATTTAGCTTCAAATCCATCCGAAGTAGAATGTCCATGCGAAACGAATGATTTAGCTACAAATCAATGCGAAGTGGAAGGCTTAGCTTCAAATACATGAAAAACAAATGATTTATCTTCAGATATGGGAATATAAGTGATATAGCTTCAAGTGCATGCGAAACGATCGAGTTAGCTGCAAATCAATGCGAAATAGAAGGTTTATCTTCAAATCCATGACAAACAAATGCCTTAGCTTCAAATACTTGTGATATACATGATTAAGCTTCAAATGCAGGCGAAACAAACTAGTTAGCTTCAAATCCATGCGAAACACATCATTTAGCTTCAAATGAATGCGAAGTAGATGTTTTTTCTTCGAATCCATGCGAAACAAATGGTTTAGCATCAAATACTTGTGATATACGTAATTTAGATTTAACTGCATGCGCAACGAACGATTTAGCTTCAATTCCATGCGAAACACATAATTTAGCTTCAAATCCATGCAAAACACATGATTTAGCTGCAAATCAATGCGATTTAGAAGGTTTAGATTCAAATCCATGGGAAACAAATGATTTAGCTTCAGATGCTTGCGATATAAGTGATATAGCTTCAAATGCTGACGAAACAAGCGGGTTAGCTTCAAATCCATGAAAGACACATGATTAAGCCTCAAATCAATGCGATGTAGAAGGTTTAGCTTCAAATCCATGCGACACAAATGATTTAGCATCAGATACATGCGATATAAGTGATATAACTTCAAATGAATGCGAAACAAACGAGTTAGCTTCAACTCCATGCGAAGCACATAATTTAGCTTCAAATCAATGCGATCTAGAAGGTTTAGCTCCAAATCAATGCGATGTAGAAGGTTTAGCTTCAAATCCATGCGACACAAATGATTTAGCATCAGATACTTGCGATATAATCGATATAGCTTCAAATGAATGCGATACAAATGAGGTAGCATCAAATCCATGCGAAACACATAATTCAGCTTCAAATCAATGCGATGTAGAAGGTTTAGCTTCAAACCCATGCGACACAAATGATTTAGCGTCAGATACTTGCGATATAAGTGATATAGTTTCAAATGCAAGCGAAACAAACGAGTTAGCTTCAAATCCTAGCGAAACACATGATTTGGCTACAAATCATGCGATGTGGAAAGTATAGCTTCAAATGCAATCGAAACGAATGATTTAGCTTCAAATACTTGCGGAATAAATGAAATAGCTTCAAATGCAGGCGAAACAAACGAGTTATCTTCAAGTCCATGCAAAACACATGATTTAGCTTCCAATCTATGCGAAACAAATGATTTACAATCAAATACTTGCGACATAACTGATATAGCTTCAAATGCAGACGAAGCAAACGAGTCAGCATCAAATCCAAGTGAAAGCCACGATTTAGCTTCAATTGAACGCGATGTAGATGGTTCAGCTTCAAATCAATGCGATCTAGAATGTTTAGTTTCAAATCCACGCGAAACAGATGATTTAGATTCAGATACTTGCGATATTAGTGATATAGCTTCAAGTGCGAGCGAAACGAACGAGCTAGCTTCAAATCCATGCCAAAACACGCGATTAAACTTCAAATGCATACGAAACACATGTTTTCGCTTCAGATTCATGCAACGCACGTGATTTAGATTCAAATTTATGCGAAACAAATTATTTAGCTTCAAATACAGGCGAAACAAATGATTTAGCACCAAATCCAAGCGAAACAAATGATTTAGCTTCAAATGCTTTGTGATATAAGTGGTATAACTTGAACGGAAGGCGAAGCAAACTAGTTAGATTCAAATCCATGCGAAACACATGATTTAGCTCCAAATCCATACGAAGTACATGTTTTAGCTTCAAATCAATGCGAAGTAGAAGACTTAGCTTCAAATCCATGCGACACTAATGATTTAGCTTCAAATACTTGCGATATAAGTAATATAGCTTGAAATGCAGGCGAATCAAAAGATTTAGCTCCGAATACGTGCTTAAAAAAATTGTTTAGCTTAGGATACTTATGATATACATGATGTAGTTTCAACTCCATGCGAAACAAAAGTGTTAGCCTCGAATCCAAGCGAAAGACATGATTCAGTATCAAATGAATGCGAAGTAGATGGAGTAGCTACAAATCCATGCAAAACAAATGGTTTATCTTCAAATACTTGCGATATACATGATTTAGCTTCAACTGCATGCGAAACAAACGAGTTAGCTTCAAATCCAAGCGAAACGCATGATTTAGCTACAAATCAATGCGAAGTAGAAGGATTAGCATCAAATTCGCGCGAAACAAATGATTTAGCATCAAATACTTGCGATATAAGTGATTTAGCTTCAAATGCAAGCGAAACAAACGAGTTAGCTTCAAATCCTAGCGAAACACATGATTTGGCTACAAATCAATGCGATGTGGAAAGTATAGCTTCAAATGCAATCGAAACGAATGATTTAGCTTCAAATACTTCCGGAATGAATGAAATAGCTTCAAATGCAGGCGAAACAAACGAGTTAGCTTCAAATCCAGGCGAATCATATGATTTAGCTTCAAATCAATGCAATGTAGAAGGTTCAGCTTCAAATCCATGCGACACATATGATTTAGTTTCAAATACTTGGGATATAAGTGATATAGCTTCAAAACCTGGAGGAACAAACAAGATAGCTTCAATTCCATGCGATACACGTGACGTAGCTCCAAATCAATTGCGAAGTAGAAGGATTAGCTTCAAATCCATGCGGAACAAACGATTGAGCTTCAAACACATCGGGTATATGTGATATAGCTTCATCTGCATGCGAATCAAACGAGTTAGCTTCAAGTCCATGCGAAACACATGATTTCGCTGCAAATCAATGCGATGTAGAAGGTTTAGCTTCAAATCCTTGCGAAACACATGATTAAGCTTTAAATCAATGCGAACTAGAATGGTTAACTTCAAATCCAAGCGAAACACATGATTTAGCTTCAAATCTATTCGAAGTATAAGGCTTAGATACAAATCCATGCGAAACGAATGTTTTGGCATCAAATACTTGCGAATATAAGTGATATAGCTTCAACTGCATGCGAAACGAGTTAGCTTCAAATCCAAGCGAAACAGATTGTTTAGATCCAAATCAATGCGAAGTAGAAGGCTTAGCTTCAAATCCATGCGGAACAAATGGTTTGTCTTCAAATTCTTGTGATATACATGATTTAGCTTCAACAGCATGCGAAACAAACGAGTTAGCTACAAATCCAAGGGTAATACATGATTTAATTACACATCACTGCGAAGTAGAGGCTAGCTTCAAATCAATGCGAAGCAACTGATTTATCTTCAAATACTTGTGACATTCATGATATAAATTCAACTGCATGCGAAACAAACGAGTTAGCTCGAAATCCGTTCGAAACACATGATTTCGCTTCAAATCAATGCGAAGTAGAAGGCTTAGCGTCGAGTCCATTCGAGACAAACGATTTGGCTTCAAATACTTGCGGTATAAATGAAGTAGCTTCAAATGCAGGCGAAACAAACGAGTTAAATTCAAATCCAAGCGAAACACATGATTTACCTTCAAATCAATGCGAAGTAGAAGGCTGAGCTTCAAATCCTTGCGACACAAATGATTTAGTTTCTAGTATTTGCGATATAAATGATATAGCTTCAAATGCAGACGAAACGTACTGGTTAGCTTCAGAACCAAACGAAATACATGACTTCGATCTAAATTGATGCGAAACTAATGATTTAGATTCAAACCAATGCGAACTAGATGTTTTAGGTTCAAATCTTTGCGAAACAAACGATTAAGCTACAGATACTTGCGATATAAGTGATATAGATTCAAATGCAGGCGAAACGAACGAGTTAGCTTCAAATCCATGCGAAACACCTTGTTTCTCTTCAAATCAATGCGACGTAGAAGGTTTAGCTTCAAATGCGTCCGAAACAAATGATTTAGTTTCAAATACTTGAGATATAAGTGATATAGCTTCAAATACTTGCGATATGAGTGATATAGCTTCAAATGCAGGCGAAACAGAAGAGTTAGCGTCAAATCCATGCGGAACGAATGATTTAGCTTCAAATACTTGCTGTATAAATGAAAGAGCTTCAAATGCAGGCGAAACAAACGAGTTAGCTTCTAATCAATGCGAAACACATGATTTAGCTTCAAATCAATGCGAAGTAGAAGGCTTATAATAAAATCCATGCAAGTCAAATGGTTTAGCTTCAACTTCTTGTGATATACATGGTTTAGCTCCGAACCATGCGAAACAAATGATTTAGCTTCAAATCAATGCGAAGTAGAAGGCTTATCTTCAAATCCGTGCGAAAGGAAAGATTTAGCTTTAAATACTTGCGAATATAAGTGATACAGCTTCAAATGCAGGCGAAACAAACGAGTTAGCTTCAAATCCATGAGAAACACGTGATTTAGAATCAAATCAATGCGAAGTAGAGGGCTTAGATTCAAATCCATGCGAAACACATGATTTAGATGCAAATCCATGCGATGTAGAAGGTTTAGCTTCAAATCCATGGGAAACAAATGATTTAGCTTCAGATGCTTGCGATATAAGTGATATAGCTTCAAATGCTGACGAAACAAACGGGTTAGCTTCAACTCCATGCGAAACACATGATTTAGCTGCAAATCAATGCGATGTAGAAAGTTTAGCTTCAATCCAATGCGACACAAATGATTCAGCGTCAGATACTTGCGATATAATTGATATGGCTTCAAATGCAGGGGAAACAAACGAGTTAGCTTCAAATCCATGCAAAACACATGATTAAGCTTCAAATCAATGCGATGTAGAAGGTTTAGCTTCAAATCCATGCGACATAAATGATTTAGCGTCAGATACTTGCGATATAAGTGATATAGCTTCAAATGCAGGGGAAACAAACGAGTTAGCTTCAAATCCATGCAAAACACACGATTAAGCTTCAAATCAATGCTATGTGGATGGTTTAGCTTAAAAAACAATACGACTCAAAAGATTTAGATTCAGATACTTGCGATATGAGTGATAGAGCTTCATATGCAGACGAAACAAACGAGTTAGCTTCAAATCCAAGCGAAACACATGATTTAGCTTCAAATCCATGCGACATAAATGATTTAGCATCAGATACATGCGATATAAGTGATATAACTTCAAATGAATGCGAAACAAACGAGTTAGCTTCAACTCCATGCGAAGCACATAATTTAGCTTCAAATCAATGCGATGTAGAAGGTTTAGCTTCAAATCCATGCGACACAAATGATTTAGCATCAGATACTTGCGATATAAGCGATATAGCTTCAAATGAATGCGAAACAAATGAGGTAGCATCAAATCCATGCGAAACACATAATTCAGCTTCAAATCAATGCGAAGTAGAAGGCTTAGCTTCAAATGCATGTGAAACAAAATCTTTAGCTACATATACTTGTGATATACATGATTTAGTTTCAACTGCATGCGAAACTATCGATGTAGCTTCATTTCCATGCGAAACATATGATTTAGCTTCAAATCAATGCGAAGTAGAAGGCTTAGCTTCAAATCCATGCAATACACAAGATTTATCTTCAAATCAATGCGATGAAGAAGGTTTTGTTTCATATCCATGTGACACAAATGATTTAGCTTCAGATACTTGCGATGTAAGTGATATAGCTTCAACTGCATGCGAAACAAACGAGCTAGCTTCAAATCCAAGCGAAACACATGATCTACCTTCAAATCAATGCGAAGTAGAAGGCTCAGCTTCAAATCCAAGCGAATCAAATGTTTTAGCTTCAAATACTCGTGATATACATGATTAAGCTTTAACTGCATGCGAAACAAACGAGTGAGCTTCAAATCGATCCGAAACACATGATTTAGCTGCAAATCAATGCGACGTAGATGGCTTAGCTTCAAATCCATGCGGAACATATGATTTAGCTTCAAATACTTGTGATATAAGTGATATAGATTCAACTGCAGACGATACGATCGAGTTAGCTTCAAATCCATGCACTATACATGATTTAGCTTCAAATCAATGCGAAGTTGAAGGCTTAGCTTCAAATACATGAGAAACAAATGATTTATCTTCAGATAATTGCGATATAAGTGATATAGCTTCAAATGCACGCGATACAATCGAGTTAGCTTCAAGTCCATGCGAATCACGTGGTTTAGCTTCAAATCAAAGGGAAGTAGAAGGCTTAGCTTCAAATACATGAGAAACAAATGATTTATCTTCAGTTAATTGCGATATAAGTGATATAGCTTCAAATGAAGGTGAAACAATCGAGTTAGCTTCAAATCAATGCCAAGGAGAAGGCTTTGCTTCAAATACATGAGAAACAAATGATTTATCTTCAGATAATTGCGATATATGTGATATAGATTTAAATGCACGCGATACAATCGAGTTAGATTCAAGCCCATGCGAATCACGTGATGTAGCTTCAAATCAAAGCGAAGTAGAAGGCTTAGCTTCAAATCCATGCGCATCGAATGAATAAGTTTCAAATACTTGTGGTATACATGATTTAGCTTCAACAGCATGCGAAACAAACGAGTTAGCTTCAAATCCAAGCGAAAGACATCATTTAGCTTCAAATTAATGTGAATCACATGGTTTAGCTTCATAGTTTCATATTCTTGCTAAACAGATGGTTTAGATTCCGATACTTGTGATATACATGATTTTGATTCAAATGCAGGGGAAATAAACAAGTTGGCTTCAAATCCATGCGAAACACATGATTTAGCGTCAAATTCATGCAAAGTAGAAGACTTAGCTTCAAATAAATGCGAATCAAAAGGTTTAGCTTATAATGCTTGTGATATCCATGATTTAGCATCAAATGCAGGCGAAACAAACGGGTTAACTTCAAATCCATGCGATACACATGATTTCGCTACAAATCAAAGCGAATTAGAAGGCTTAGCTTCAAATCCATGCGAAACGAATGATTGAGCTTCAAATCAATGCAATGTAGAAGGTTCAGCTTCAAATCCATGCGACACATATGATTTAGTTTCAAATACTTGGGATATAAGTGATATAGCTTCAAAACCTGGAGGAACAAACAAGATAGCTTCAATTCCATGCGATACACGTGACGTAGCTCCAAATCAATTGCGAAGTAGAAGGATTAGCTTCAAATCCATGCGGAACAAACGATTGAGCTTCAAACACAGCGGGTATATGTGATATAGCTTCATCTGCATGCGAAACAAACGAGTTAGCTTCAAGTCCATGCGAAACACATGATTTCGCTGCAAATCAATGCGATGTAGAAGGTTTAGCTTCAAATCCTTGCGAAACACATGATTAAGCTTTAAATCAATGCGAACTAGAATGGTTAACTTCAAATCCAAGCGAAACACATGATTTAGCTTCAAATCTATTCGAAGTATAAGGCTTAGATACAAATCCATGCGAAACGAAAGTTTTGGCATCAAATACTTGCGAATATAAGTGATATAGCTTCAACTGCATGCGAAACGAGTTAGCTTCAAATCCAAGCGAAACAGATTGTTTAGATCCAAATCAATGCGAAGTAGAAGGCTTAGCTTCAAATCCATGCGGAACAACTGGTTTGTCTTCAAATTCTTGTGATATACATGATTTAGCTTCAACAGCATGCGAAACAAACGAGTTAGCTACAAATCCAAGGGTAATACATGATTCAATTTCACATCACTGCGAAGTAGAGGCTAGCTTCAAATCAATGCGAAGCAACTGATTTATATTCAAATACTTGTGATATTCATGATATAAATTCAACTGCATGCGAAACAAACGAGTTAGCTCGAAATCCGTTCGAAACACATGATTTCGCTTCAAATCAATGCGAAATAGAAGGCTTAGCGTCAAGTCCATTCGAGACAAACGATTTGACTTCAAATACTTGCGGTATAAATGAAGTAGCTTCAAATGCAGGCGAAACAAACGATTTAAATTCAAATCCAAGCGAAACACATGATTTACCTTCAAATCAATGCGAGGTAGAAGGCTGAGCTTCAAATCCTTGCGACACAAATGATTTAGTTTCTAGTATTTGCGATATAAATGATATAGCTTCAAATGTCTAGACGAAACAAACAAGCTAGCTCCAAATCCATGCAAAACACATGATTAGGCTTCAAATCCATAGGAACCACATGATTAAGCTTCAAATGCATGCGAAACAAACGTGTTAGCTTCAAATCCATGCGAATCATCTGATTTAGCTTCATATCAATGCGAAGTAGAAGGCTTGGCTTCAAATCCAAGCGAAACAAATGGTTTGGCTTCAAATACTTGTGATATACATGAATCAGCTTCAACTGCATGCGAAACAAACGAGTTACCTTCAAGTCCACGCGAAACAAATGATTTAGCTTCAAATCAATGCGACGTAGAAGGCTTAGCTTCAAATCCATGCGAATCAAATGGATCAGCTTTAAATATTTGTGATATACGTGATTTCGTTTCAACTGCATGTGAAACATCCAAGCGAAACACATGATTTAGCTTCAAATCAATGCGAAGTAGAAGGCTTAGCTTCAAATCCATGAGAAACGAATGATTTAGCTTCAAATACTAAGAGAATATACGTAAAAGAGCTTCAAATGCAGGCGACACTAACGAGTTAGATTCAAATCCATGTGAAATACATGATTTAGATTCAAATCAATTCGAAGTAGGAGACATAGCTTCAAATCCAAGCGGGTCACGTGATTTAGCTACAAATCAGTGCGAAGTATAAGGCTCAGATTCAAATCCATGCGAATCTAATGGTTCGGCATCAAATACTTGTGAAATACATGATTTAGCTTCAACTGCATGCGAAACAAACGAGTTAGCTTCAAATCCATGCGAAACACATGATTTAGCTTCAAATCAAAGCGACGTAGAAGGTTTAGCTTCAAATGCGTCCGAAACAAATGATTTAGTTTCAAATACTTGAGATATAAGTGATATAGCTTCAAATACTTGCGATATGAGTGATATAGCTTCAAATGCAGGCGAAACAGAAGAGTTAGCGTCAAATCCATGCGGAACGAATGATTTAGCTTCAAATACTTGCTGTATAAATGAAAGAGCTTCAAATGCAGGCGAAACAAACGAGTTAGCTTCTAATCAATGCGAAACACATGATTTAGCTTCAAATCAATGCGAAGTAGAAGACTTAGTTTCAAATCCATGCGAAGCGAATCATTAAGTTTCAAATACTTGCGAATATAGGTGATGTATCGTCAAATGCAGGCGAACCAATTAAGTAAGCTTCAAATCGATACGAAACACATGATTTAGCTTCAAATACATGCGAAACACATGGTTTAGCTCAATATTCATGCGAAACAAATGGTACAGCTTCAAATACTTGTGATATACATTATTTAGCTTCAAGAGCATGCGCAACAAACGCGTTAGCATCAAATCTAAAGGAAACACATCATTTAATTTCAAATCAAAGCGAAGTAGAAGGCTTAGCTTCAAATTGATGCGAAACAAATGGTTTAGCTTCAAATACTTGTGTTATACATGAATTAGCTTCAACTGCATGCGAAACAAGCGAGTTAGCTTCAAATCCATGCGAAACAAACGAGTTAGCTTCAAATCCATGCGGAACGCATGATTTAGCTTTAATTCAATGCGAAGTGGAAGGTTTAGCTTCAAATCCATGGGAAACAACTGATTTATCTTAAGATGCTTGCGATATAAGTAATATATATTTAAATGCAGACGAAACAAACGGGTTAGCTTCAACTCCATGCGAAACACATGATTTAGCTGCAAATCAATGCGATGTAGAAGGTTTAGCTTCAAACCCATGCGAAACAAATGATTTAGCTTCAAATCAACTCGAAGTACAAGGCTTAGATTCAAATCCATGCGAAACAAATGATTTAGCTACAAATACTTGTGATATACGTTAATTAGGTTTAACTGCATGCGCAACCAACGAGTTAGCTTCAAAATCCTTGCGATACACATGATGTAGCTTCAAATCAATGCGAAGTAGAAGGATTAGCTTCAAATCCATGCGGAACAAACGATTGAGCTTCAAACACTTCGGATATAGGTGATATAGCTTCAGCTGCATGCGAAGCAAACGAGTTAGCTTCAAGTCCATACGTAACACATGATTTAGATCAACTGCATGCGAAACAAACGAGTTAGCTTTAAATCAATGCGACGTTGGAGGTTTATCTTCAAATCCATGCGAAACAATCGAGTTAGCATCAAATCCATGCGAAACACATTATTTAGCATCAAATCCATGCGAAGTAGAAGATTTAGGTTCAAATATATGCGACAAAAATGAATTAGCTTCAAATGCTTGCCATATAAGTGATATAGCTTCAAATACAGGCGAAACAAACGAGTTAGCTTCATATCCATGCGAAACACGTGATTTAGCATCAAATTCAAGCGAAGTAGAAGGATTAGCTTCAAATCCTTGCGAAACGAATGGTTTAGCTTCAAATA
Source organism: Megalopta genalis (assembly GCF_051020955.1). Classification (NCBI taxonomy): domain Eukaryota; kingdom Metazoa; phylum Arthropoda; class Insecta; order Hymenoptera; family Halictidae; genus Megalopta; species Megalopta genalis. The sequence goes on along the minus strand of NW_027477364.1, from coordinate 33,119 downwards.
CTTGCGAATATAAGTGATATAGCTTCAAATGCTGGAAAAACAAACGAGTTAGCTTCAAATCCATGCAAAACACATGATATAGCTTCAAATTCTTGCGAATCACTTGGTTAAGCTTCATAAATTCATATTATTACGAAACAGATGGTTGAGATTCAGATACTTGTGATAAACATAATTTAGCTTCAACTGCAAGCGAAACAAATGAGTTAGCTTTAAATCCGAGAGAAACACATGATTTAGCTTCAAATCCATGCGAATCGAATGGCTTAGCTTCAAATGCTTGCGAATATAAGTGATATAGCTTCAAATGCCGGCGAAACAAACGACTTAGCTTCAAATGCCGGCGAAACAAACGACTTAGCTTCAAATCCAAACGAATCACACGACTTAGCTCCAAATCAATGCGACGTAGAAGGCTTATCTTCGAAACCATGCGAAACAAATGGTTAGCTTCAAATACTTGTGATATACATGATTTAGCTTCAAATGCAGACAAAACAAACGAGTCAGCTTCAAATCCATGCGAGACACATGATTTAGCTTCAAATCAATGCGAAGTAGAAGTCTTAGCTTCAAATCCATGCGAAGCGAATCATTAAGTTTCAAATACTTGCGAATATAAGTGATGTATCTTCAAATGCCGGCGAAACAATCAAGTAAGCTTCAAATCGATACGAAACACGTGATTTAGCTTCAAATACATGCGAAACATATGGTTTAGCTTCAAATACTTGTGTTATACATGAATTAGCTTCAACTGCATGCGAAACAAACGAGTTAGCTTCAAATTCATACGAATCACACGATTTAGTTTCAAGTCTATGCGAAGTAGAAGGTTTATCTTCAAATCCATGCGTAACGAATGGTTTAGCTTCAAATACTTGCGAATATAAGTGATATAGCTTCAAGTGCTGGAAAAACAAACGAGTTAGCTTCAAATCCATGCGAAACACATGATTTACCTTCAAATCAATGCGAAGTAGAAGGCTTAGCTTTAATTCCATGCGAAACACATGATTTAGCTTCAAATACTTGCGAATCACATGATTAAGCTTCTTAACTACATATAATTACGAAACAGATGGTTTAGATTCAGATACTTGTGATAAACATAATTTAGCTTCAACTGCATGCGAACCAAATGAGTTAGCTTCAAATCCGGGGAAACACATGATTTAGCTTCAAATCAATGCGAAGTAGAAGGCTTAGCTTCAAATCCATGCGAATCGAATGGTTTAGCTTCAAATGCTTGCGAACATAAGTGATATAGCTTCAAATGCAGCCGAAACAAACGCAATAGCTTCAAATCCATGCGAAACAAATGATTTAGGTTCAAATTAATGCGAAGTAGAAGGATCATCTTCAAATCCATGCGAAACATATGGTTTAGCTTCAAATGATTGCGATATAAATGATATAGCTTCAAATGCAGCCGAAACAAACGAGTTAGCTTCAAATCCATGCAAAACACATGATAGCTTCAAATTCTTGCGAATCACTTGGTTAAGCTTCATAAATTCATATTATTACGAAACAGATGGTTTAGATTCAGATACTTGTGATAAACATAATTTAGCTTCAACTGCATGCGAAACAAATGAGTTAGCTTCAAATCCGAGAGAAACACATGATTTAGCTTCAAATTCATGCGAAGTAGAAGGCTTAGCTACAAATCCATGCGAATCGAATGGTTTAGCTTCAAATGCTAGCGAATATAAGTGATATAGCTTCAAATGCAGGCGAAACAAACGACTTAGCTTCAAATCCATACGAATCACACGATTTAGCTCCAAATCAATGCGACGTAGAAGGCTTATCTTCGAAACCATGCGAAACAAATGCTTTAGCTTCAAATACTTGTGACATAATGATTTAGCTTCAACTGCATGCGAAACAAATGGTTTAGCTTCAAATCCGAGAGAAACACATGATTTAGCTTCAAATCCATGAGAACCGAATGGTTTAACTTTAAATGCTTGCGAATATAAGTGATATAGCTTCAAATGCCGGCGAAACAAACGACTTAGCTTCAAATCCATACGAATCACACGACTTAGCTCCAAATCAATGCGACGTAGAAGGTTTATCTTCGAAACCATGCGAAACAAATGGTTTAGCTTCAAATAATTGTGATATACATGATTTAGCTTCAAATGCAGACAAAACAAACGAGTCAGCTTTAAATCCATGCGAGACACATGATTTAGCTTCAAATCAATGCGAAGTAGAAGGCTTAGCTTCAAATACATGAGAAACAAAGGATTTATCTTCAGATAATTGCAATATAAGTGATATAGCTTCAAATGCAGGCGAAACAATCGAATTAGCTTCACATCCATGCGAACCGCATGATTTAGCTTCAAATCAATGCGAAGTACAAGGTTTAGCTTCAAATCCATGCGAAGCGAATCATTAAGTTTCAAATACTTGCGAATATAAGTGATGTAACTTCAAATGCAGGCGAAACAATCAAGTAAGCTTCAAATCGATACGAAACATATGATTTAGCTTCAAATACATGCGAAACACATGGTTTAGCTTCAAATACTTGTGTTATACATGAATTAGCTTCAACTACATGCGAAACAAACGAGTTAGCTTCAAATCCATGCGAATCACACGATTTAGTTTCAAGTCTATGCGAAGTAGAAGGCTTAGCTTCAAATCCATGCGTAACGAATGGTTTAGCTTCAAATACTTGCGAATATAAGTGATATAGCTTCAAATGCTGGAAAAACAAACGAGTTAGCTTCAAATCCATGCGGAACACATGATTTACCTTCAAATCAATGCGAAGTAGAAGGCTTAGCTTTAATTCCATGCGAAACACATGATTTAGCTTCAAATACTTGCGAATCACATGATGAAGCTTCTTAACTTAATATAATTACGAAACAGATGGTTTAGATTCAGATACTTGTGATAAACATAATTTAGCTTCAACTGCATGCGAACCAAATGAGTTAGCTTCAAATCCAGGGAAACACATGATTTAGCTTCAAATCAATGCGAAGTAGAAGGCATAGCTTCAAATCCATGCGAATCGAATGGTTTAGCTTCAAATGCTTGCGAACATAAGTGATATAGCTTCAAATGCAGGCGAAACAAACGCAATAGCTTCAAATCCATGCGAAACACATGATTTAGCTTCAAATTAATGCGAAGTAGAAGGATCATCTTCAAATCCATGCGAAACAAATGGTTTAGCTTCAAATACTTGTTATATACATGATTTTGCTTCAAGTGCAGGTGAAACAAACGCGTAGGCTTCAAATCCAAGCAAAACACATGATTTCGTTTCAAATCAATGCGAAGTAGAAGGCATAGCTTTAAATCCATGCGAAACAAATGGTTTAGCATCAAATACTTGTGATATACATGATTTAGCTTCAACTGCATGCGAAACAAACGAGTTATCTTCAAATCCATGCAAAACACATGATTTAGCTTCGAATCAATGTGAAGTAGAAGGCTTAGCTTCGAAACCATGCGAACCGAATGATTTGGCTTCAAATACTTGCGAATATAAGTGATATAGCTTCCACTGCATGCGAACCAAACGAGTTATCTTCAAATCTATGAGAAACACATGATTTAACTTCAAGTCAAAGCGAAGTAGAAGGATTAGCTTCAAATCCATGCGAAACGTATGGTTTAGTTTCATATACTTGCGAATATGAGTGATATAGCTTCAAATGCAGCCGGAACAAACGAGTTAGCTTCAAATCCAAGCCTAACAAATGATTTAAATTCAAATCAATGCGAAGTAGAAGATTTAGCTTCAAATCCAAGCGAAACACATAATTTAGCTTCAAATCAATGCGATGTAGAAGGTTTAGCTTCAAATCCATGCGAAACACATGATTTTGCTTCAAATCAACTCGAAGTACAAGGCTTAGATTCAAATCCATGCGAAACAAATGGATTAGCTACATATACTTGTGATATACGTAATTTAGATTTAACTGCATGCGCAACGAACGAGTTAGCTTCAAATCCATGCGAAACACATGATTTAGCTGGAAATCAATGCGATGTAGAAGGTTTAGCTTCAAATCCATGGGAAACAAATGATATAGCTTCAGATGCTTGCGATATAAGTTATATAGCTTCAAATGCTGACGAAACAAATGAGTTAGCTTCAACTCCAAGCGATACACATGATTTAGCTTCAAATCAATGCGATATAGAAGGTTTAGATTCAAATCCACGCGAAACAAATAATTTAACTTCAAACACTTGGGATATAATTGATATAGCTTCAAATGCAGACGAATCAAACGAGTTAGCTTCAAAATCCATGCGATACACATGATGTAGTTTCAAATCAATGCGAAGTAGTAGGATTAGCTTCAAATCCATTCGGCACAAACGATTGAGCTTCAAACACTTCGGATATAGGTGATGCAGCTTCAGCTGCATGCGAAGCAAACGAGTTAGCTTCAAGTCCATGCGAATCACATGATTTAGCTGCAAATCAATGCGATGTAGAAGGTTTAACTTCAAATCCATGCGAAAAAAATGATTTAGAATCTGATAATTGCGATATAATTGATATAGCTTCAAATGCATGCGCAACGAACGAGTTAGCTTCAAATCCAAGCGAAACACATGATTTGGCTTCAAATCAACTCGAAGTACAAGGCTTAGATTCAAATCCATGCGAAACAAATGGTTTAGCTACAAATACTTGTGAAATACGTAATTTAGATTTAACTGCATGCGCAACGAACGAGGTAGCTTCAAAATCCTTGCGATACACATGATGTAGCTTCAAATCAATGCGAAGTAGAAGGATTAGCTTCAAATCCATGCGGAACAAACGATTGAGCTTCAAACACTTCGGATATAGGTGATATAGCTTCAGCTGCATGCGAAGCAAACGAGTTAGCTTCAAGTCCATACGAAACACATGATTTAGATCAACTGCATGCGAAACAAACGAGTTAGCTTTAAATCAATGCGAAGTTGGAGGTTTATCTTCAAATCCATGCGAAACAATCGAGTTAGCATCAAATCCATGCGAAACACATTATTTAGCATCAAATCCATGCGAAGTAGAAGATTTAGGTTCAAATATATGCGACAAAAATGAATTAGCTTCAAATGCTTGCCATATAAGTTATATAGCTTCAAATACAGGCGAAACAAACGAGTTATCTTCATATCCATGCGAAACACGTGATTTAGCTTCAAATTCAAGCGAAGTAGAAGGATTAGCTTCAAATCCTTGCGAAACGAATGGTTTAGCTTCAAATACTTGCGAATATAAGTGATATAGCTTCAAATGCTGGAAAAACAAACGAGTTAGCTTCAAATCCACGCAAAACACATGATATAGCTTCAAATTCTTGCGAATCACTTGGTTAAGCTTCATAAATTCATATTATTACGAAACAGATGGTTTAGATTCAGATACTTGTGATAAACATAATTTAGCTTCAACTGCAAGCGAAACAAATGAGTTAGCTTCAAATCCGAGAGAAACACATGATTTAGCTGCAAATCAATGCGATGTAGAAGGCTTAGCATTAAATCCAAGCGACACAAATTATTTAGCTTCATATACTTGCGATATAAGTGATATAGATTCAAATGCAGGCGAAACAAACGAGTTAGCTTCAAATCCAAGCGTAACAAATGATTTAACTTCAAATCAATGCGATGTAGACGGCTAGGCTTCAAATATATGAAAAACAAGTGATTTTTCATCAGATAATTGCGATATAAGTGATATAGCTTCAAATGCTGACGAAACAAACGGGTTAGCTTCTACAAGCCATGCGAAACGCATGATTTAGCTTCGAATCAATGCGATGTAGAAGATTTAGCTTCAAATCCAAGCGAAACACATAATTTAGCTTCAAATCAATGCGATGTAGAAGGTTTAGCTTCAAATCCATTCGAAACACATGATGTTGCTTCAAATCAACTCGAAGTACAAGGCTTAGATTCAATCCATGCGAAACACATGATTCAGCTGCAAATCAATGTGATGCAGAAGCTTTAGCTGGAAATCCATGCCAAACACATGATTTAGCTTCAAATCCATGGGATGTAGAAGGTTTAGCTTCAAATCCATGCGAAACACATTATTTAGCTGCAAATCATTGCGATGTAGAAGGTTTAGCTTCAAATCCATGCGAATCAAATGATTTAGCGTCAGATACTTGCGACATAAGTGATATAGCTTCAAATGCAGGGGAAACAAACGAGTTAGTTTCAAATCCATGCAAAGCACATGATTAAGCTGCAAATCAATGCGATGTAGAAGGTTTAGCTTCAAATCCATTCGAAGCAAATGGTTTCGGTACAAATACCTGTGATATACGTTATTTAGATTTAACTGCATGCGCAACGAACGAGTTAGCTTCAAATCAATGCGATGTAGAAGATTTATCTTCAAATCCAAGCGAAACACATGATTTAGCTTCAAATCAATGCGATGTAGAAGGTTTAGCTTCAAATCAACGCGAAACAAATGATTTAGCTTCAAATCAATGCGATGTAGAAGGTTTAGCTTCAAATCAACGCGAAACAAATGATTTAGCTTCAAACACTTGGGATATAATTGATATAGCTTCAAATGCAGACGAATCAAATGAGTTAGCTTCAAAATCCATGCGATACACATGATGTAGCTTCAAATCAATGCGAAGTAGAAGGATTTCCTTCAAATCCAAGCGGAACAAACGATTGAGCCTCAAACACTTCGGATATAGGTGATATAGATTCATCTGCATGGGAAACAAACGAGTTAGTTTCAAGTCCATGCGAAACACATGTTTTAGCTGCAAATCAATGCGATGTACAAGGTTTAGCTTCAAATCCATGCGAAACAAATGAAATAAGTGATATAGCTTCAAATGCAGGGGAAACAAACGAGATAGCTTCAAATCCATGCAAAACACATGATTTAGCTGCAAATCAATGCGACGTAGAAGGTTTAGCTTCAAATCCATGCGACACAAATGATTTAGCATCAGATTCATGCGATATAAGTGATATAATTTCAAATGAATGCGGAACAAACGAGTTAGCTTCAACTCCATGCGAAACACATAATTTAGCTTCAAATCAATGCGATGTAGAAGGTTTAGCTTCAAATCAATGCGATGTAGAAGGTTTAGCTTCAATTCCATGCGACACAAATGATTTAGCGTCAGATATTTGCGATATAAGTGATATAGCTTCAAATGCAGGGGAAACAAACGAGTTAGCTTCAAATGCATGCGAAACACATGATTTAGCTGCAAATCAATGCGATGTAGAAGGTTTAACTTCAAATCCATGCGAAAAAAATGATTTAGAATCTGATAATTGCGATATAATTGATATAGCTTCAAATGCAGGGGAAACAAACGAGTTAGATTCAAATCCATGCAATACACACGAATAAGCTTCAAATCAATGCGATGTAGAAGGTTTAGCTTCTAATCCATTCGAAGCAAATGGTTTAGGTACAAATACTTGTGATATACGTAATTTAGATTTAACTGCATGCGCAACGAACGAGGTAGCTTCAAAATCCTTGCGATACACATGATGTAGCTTCAAATCAATGCGAAGTAGAAGGATTAGCTTCAAATCCATGCGGAACAAACGATTGAGCTTCAAACACTTCGGATATAGGTGATATAGCTTCAGCTGCATGCGAAGCAAACGAGTTAGCTTCAAGTCCATACGAAACACATGATTTAGATCAACTGCATGCGAAACAAACGAGTTAGCTTTAAATCAATGCGAAGTTGGAGGTTTATCTTCAAATCCATGCGAAACAATCGAGTTAGCATCAAATCCATGCGAAACACATTATTTAGCATCAAATCCATCCGAAGTAGAAGATTTAGGTTCAAATATATGCGACAAAAATGAATTAGCTTCAAATGCTTGCCATATATGTTATATAGCTTCAAATACAGGCGAAACAAACGAGTTATCTTCATATCCATGCGAAACACGTGATTTAGCTTCAAATTCAAGCGAAGTAGAAGGATTAGCTTCAAATCCTTGCGAAACGAATGGTTTAGCTTCAAATACTTGCGAATATAAGTGATATAGCTTCAAATGCTGGAAAAACAAACGAGTTAGCTTCAAATCCACGCAAAACACATGATATAGCTTCAAATTCTTGCGAATCACTTGGTTAAGCTTCATAAATTCATATTATTACGAAACAGATGGTTTAGATTCAGATACTTGTGATAAACATAATTTAGCTTCAACTGCAAGCGAAACAAATGAGTTAGCTTCAAATCCGAGAGAAACACATGATTTAGCTGCAAATCAATGCGATGTAGAAGGCTTAGCATTAAATCCAAGCGACACAAATTATTTAGCTTCATATACTTGCGATATATGTGATATAGATTCAAATGCAGGCGAAACAAACGAGTTAGCTTCAAATCCAAGCGTAACAAATGATTTAACTTCAAATCAATGCGAAGTAGACGGCTAGGCTTCAAATACATGAAAAACAAGTGATTTTTCATCAGATAATTGCGATATAAGTGATATAGCTTCAAATGCTGACGAAACAAACGGGTTAGCTTCTACAAGCCATGCGAAACGCATGATTTAGCTTCGAATCAATGCGATGTAGAAGATTTAGCTTCAAATCCAAGCGAAACACATAATTTAGCTTCAAATCAATGCGATGTAGAAGGTTTAGCTTCAAATCCATTCGAAACACATGATGTTGCTTCAAATCAACTCGAAGTACAAGGCTTAGATTCAAATCCATGCGAAACACATGATTCAGCTGCAAATCAATGTGATGCAGAAGCTTTAGCTGGAAATCCATGCCAAACACATGATTTAGCTTCAAATCCATGGGATGTAGAAGGTTTAGCTTCAAATCCATGCGAAACACATTATTTAGCTGCAAATCATTGCGATGTAGAAGGTTTAGCTTCAAATCCATGCGAATCAAATGATTTAGCGTCAGATACTTGCGACATAAGTGATATAGCTTCAAATGCAGGGGAAACAAACGAGTTAGTTTCAAATCCATGCAAAGCACATGATTAAGCTGCAAATCAATGCGATGTAGAAGGTTTAGCTTCAAATCCATTCGAAGCAAATGGTTTCGGTACAAATACCTGTGATATACGTTATTTAGATTTAACTGCATGCGCAACGAACGAGTTAGCTTCAAATCAATGCGATGTAGAAGATTTATCTTCAAATCCAAGCGAAACACATGATTTAGCTTCAAATCAATGCGATGTAGAAGGTTTAGCTTCAAATCAACGCGAAACAAATGATTTAGCTTCAAATCAATGCGATGTAGAAGGTTTAGCTTCAAATCAACGCGAAACAAATGATTTAGCTTCAAACACTTGGGATATAATTGATATAGCTTCAAATGCAGACGAATCAAATGAGTTAGCTTCAAAATCCATGCGATACACATGATGTAGCTTCAAATCAATGCGAAGTAGAAGGATTTCCTTCAAATCCAAGCGGAACAAACGATTGAGCCTCAAACACTTCGGATATAGGTGATATAGATTCATCTGCATGGGAAACAAACGAGTTAGTTTCAAGTCCATGCGAAACACATGTTTTAGCTGCAAATCAATGCGATGTACAAGGTTTAGCTTCAAATCCATGCGAAACAAATGAAATAAGTGATATAGCTTCAAATGCAGGGGAAACAAACGAGATAGCTTCAAATCCATGCAAAACACATGATTTAGCTGCAAATCAATGCGACGTAGAAGGTTTAGCTTCAAATCCATGCGACACAAATGATTTAGCATCAGATTCATGCGATATAAGTGATATAATTTCAAATGAATGCGGAACAAACGAGTTAGCTTCAACTCCATGCGAAACACATAATTTAGCTTCAAATCAATGCGATGTAGAAGGTTTAGCTTCAAATCAATGCGATGTAGAAGGTTTAGCTTCAATTCCATGCGACACAAATGATTTAGCGTCAGATATTTGCGATATAAGTGATATAGCTTCAAATGCAGGGGAAACAAACGAGTTAGCTTCAAATGCATGCGAAACACATGATTTAGCTGCAAATCAATGCGATGTAGAAGGTTTAACTTCAAATCCATGCGAAAAAAATGATTTAGAATCTGATAATTGCGATATAATTGATATAGCTTCAAATGCAGGGGAAACAAACGAGTTAGATTCAAATCCATGCAATACACACGAATAAGCTTCAAATCAATGCGATGTAGAAGGTTTAGCTTCTAATCCATTCGAAGCAAATGGTTTAGGTACAAATACTTGTGATATACGTAATTTAGATTTAACTGCATGCGCAACGAACGAGGTAGCTTCAAAATCCTTGCGATACACATGATGTAGCTTCAAATCAATGCGAAGTAGAAGGATTAGCTTCAAATCCATGCGGAACAAACGATTGAGCTTCAAACACTTCGGATATAGGTGATATAGCTTCAGCTGCATGCGAAGCAAACGAGTTAGCTTCAAGTCCATACGAAACACATGATTTAGATCAACTGCATGCGAAACAAACGAGTTAGCTTTAAATCAATGCGAAGTTGGAGGTTTATCTTCAAATCCATGCGAAACAATCGAGTTAGCATCAAATCCATGCGAAACACATTATTTAGCATCAAATCCATCCGAAGTAGAAGATTTAGGTTCAAATATATGCGACAAAAATGAATTAGCTTCAAATGCTTGCCATATATGTTATATAGCTTCAAATACAGGCGAAACAAACGAGTTATCTTCATATCCATGCGAAACACGTGATTTAGCTTCAAATTCAAGCGAAGTAGAAGGATTAGCTTCAAATCCTTGCGAAACGAATGGTTTAGCTTCAAATACTTGCGAATATAAGTGATATAGCTTCAAATGCTGGAAAAACAAACGAGTTAGCTTCAAATCCACGCAAAACACATGATATAGCTTCAAATTCTTGCGAATCACTTGGTTAAGCTTCATAAATTCATATTATTACGAAACAGTTGGTTTAGATTCAGATACTTGTGATAAACATAATTTAGCTTCAACTGCAAGCGAAACAAATGAGTTAGCTTCAAATCCGAGAGAAACACATGATTTAGCTGCAAATCAATGCGATGTAGAAGGCTTAGCATTAAATCCAAGCGACACAAATTATTTAGCTTCATATACTTGCGATATATGTGATATAGATTCAAATGCAGGCGAAACAAACGAGTTAGCTTCAAATCCAAGCGTAACAAATGATTTAACTTCAAATCAATGCGAAGTAGACGGCTAGGCTTCAAATACATGAAAAACAAGTGATTTTTCATCAGATAATTGCGATATAAGTGATATAGCTTCAAATGCTGACGAAACAAACGGGTTAGCTTCTACAAGCCATGCGAAACGCATGATTTAGCTTCGAATCAATGCGATGTAGAAGATTTAGCTTCAAATCCAAGCGAAACACATAATTTAGCTTCAAATCAATGCGATGTAGAAGGTTTAGCTTCAAATCCATTCGAAACACATGATGTTGCTTCAAATCAACTCGAAGTACAAGGCTTAGATTCAAATCCATGCGAAACACATGATTCAGCTGCAAATCAATGTGATGCAGAAGCTTTAGCTGGAAATCCATGCCAAACACATGATTTAGCTTCAAATCCATGGGATGTAGAAGGTTTAGCTTCAAATCCATGCGAAACACATTATTTAGCTGCAAATCATTGCGATGTAGAAGGTTTAGCTTCAAATCCATGCGAATCAAATGATTTAGCGTCAGATACTTGCGACATAAGTGATATAGCTTCAAATGCAGGGGAAACAAACGAGTTAGTTTCAAATCCATGCAAAGCACATGATTAAGCTGCAAATCAATGCGATGTAGAAGGTTTAGCTTCAAATCCATTCGAAGCAAATGGTTTCGGTACAAATACCTGTGATATACGTTATTTAGATTTAACTGCATGCGCAACGAACGAGTTAGCTTCAAATCAATGCGATGTAGAAGATTTATCTTCAAATCCAAGCGAAACACATGATTTAGCTTCAAATCAATGCGATGTAGAAGGTTTAGCTTCAAATCAACGCGAAACAAATGATTTAGCTTCAAATCAATGCGATGTAGAAGGTTTAGCTTCAAATCAACGCGAAACAAATGATTTAGCTTCAAACACTTGGGATATAATTGATATAGCTTCAAATGCAGACGAATCAAATGAGTTAGCTTCAAAATCCATGCGATACACATGATGTAGCTTCAAATCAATGCGAAGTAGAAGGATTTCCTTCAAATCCAAGCGGAACAAACGATTGAGCTTCAAACACTTCGGATATAGGTGATATAGATTCATCTGCATGGGAAACAAACGAGTTAGTTTCAAGTCCATGCGAAACACATGTTTTAGCTGCAAATCAATGCGATGTACAAGGTTTAGCTTCAAATCCATGCGAAACAAATGATATAAGTGATATAGCTTCAAATGCAGGGGAAACAAACGAGATAGCTTCAAATCCATGCAAAACACATGATTTAGCTGCAAATCAATGCGACGTAGAAGGTTTAGCTTCAAATCCATGCGACACAAATGATTTAGCATCAGATTCATGCGATATAAGTGATATAATTTCAAATGAATGCGGAACAAACGAGTTAGCTTCAACTCCATGCGAAACACATAATTTAGCTTCAAATCAATGCGATGTAGAAGGTTTAGCTTCAAATCAATGCGATGTAGAAGGTTTAGCTTCAATTCCATGCGACACAAATGATTTAGCGTCAGATATTTGCGATATAAGTGATATAGCTTCAAATGCAGGGGAAACAAACGAGTTAGCTTCAAATGCATGCGAAACACATGATTTAGCTGCAAATCAATGCGACGTAGAAGGTTTAGCTTCAAATCCATGCGACACAAATGATTTAGCATCAGATTCATGCGATATAAGTGATATAATTTCAAATGAATGCGGAACAAACGAGTTAGCTTCAACTCCATGCGAAACACATAATTTAGCTTCAAATCAATGCGATGTAGAAGGTTTAGCTTCAAATCAATGCGATGTAGAAGGTTTAGCTTCAATTCCATGCGACACAAATGATTTAGCGTCAGATATTTGCGATATAAGTGATATAGCTTCAAATGCAGGGGAAACAAACGAGTTAGCTTCAAATGCATGCGAAACACATGATTTAGCTGCAAATCAATGCGATGTAGAAGGTTTAACTTCAAATCCATGCGAAAAAAATGATTTAGAATCTGATAATTGCGATATAATTGATATAGTTTCAAATGCAGGGGAAACAAACGAGTTAGATTCAAATCCATGCAATACACACGAATAAGCTTCAAATCAATGCGATGTAGAAGGTTTAGCTTCTAATCCATTCGAAGCAAATGGTTTAGGTACAAATACTTGTGATATACGTAATTTAGATTTAACTGCATGCGCAACGAACGAGGTAGCTTCAAAATCCTTGCGATACACATGATGTAGCTTCAAATCAATGCGAAGTAGAAGGATTAGCTTCAAATCCATGCGGAACAAACGATTGAGCTTCAAACACTTCGGATATAGGTGATATAGCTTCAGCTGCATGCGAAGCAAACGAGTTAGCTTCAAGTCCATACGAAACACATGATTTAGATCAACTGCATGCGAAACAAACGAGTTAGCTTTAAATCAATGCGAAGTTGGAGGTTTATCTTCAAATCCATGCGAAACAATCGAGTTAGCATCAAATCCATGCGAAACACATTATTTAGCATCAAATCCATGCGAAGTAGAAGATTTAGGTTCAAATATATGCGACAAAAATGAATTAGCTTCAAATGCTTGCCATATATGTTATATAGCTTCAAATACAGGCGAAACAAACGAGTTATCTTCATATCCATGCGAAACACGTGATTTAGCTTCAAATTCAAGCGAAGTAGAAGGATTAGCTTCAAATCCTTGCGAAACGAATGGTTTAGCTTCAAATACTTGCGAATATAAGTGATATAGCTTCAAATGCTGGAAAAACAAACGAGTTAGCTTCAAATCCACGCAAAACACATGATATAGCTTCAAATTCTTGCGAATCACTTGGTTAAGCTTCATAAATTCATATTATTACGAAACAGATGGTTTAGATTCAGATACTTGTGATAAACATAATTTAGCTTCAACTGCAAGCGAAACAAATGAGTTAGCTTCAAATCCGAGAGAAACACATGATTTAGCTTCAAATCAATGCGATGTAGAAGGTTTAGCTTCAAATCCATTCGAAACACATGATGTTGCTTCAAATCAACTCGAAGTACAAGGCTTAGATTCAAATCCATGCGAAACACATGATTCAGCTGCAAATCAATGTGATGCAGAAGCTTTAGCTGGAAATCCATGCCAAACACATGATTTAGCTTCAAATCCATGGGATGTAGAAGGTTTAGCTTCAAATCCATGCGAAACACATTATTTAGCTGCAAATCCTTGCGATGTAGTAGGTTTAGCTTCAAATCCATGCGAATCAAATGATTTAGCGTCAGATATTTGCGACATAAGTGATATAGCTTCAAATGCAGGGGAAACAAACGAGTTAGTTTCAAATCCATGCAAAGCACATGATTAAGCTGCAAATCAATGCGATGTAGAAGGTTTAGCTTCAAATCCATTCGAAGCAAATGGTTTCGGTACAAATACCAGTGATATACGTTATTTAGATTTAACTGCATGCGCAACGAACGAGTTAGCTTCAAATCAATGCGATGTAGAAGATTTATCTTCAAATCCAAGCGAAACACATGATTTAGCTTCAAATCAATGCGATGTAGAAGGTTTAGCTTCAAATCAACGCGAAACAAATGATTTAGCTTCAAATCAATACGATGTAGAAGGTTTAGCTTCAAATCAACGCGAAACAAATGATTTAGCTTCAAACACTTGGGATATAATTGATATAGCTTCAAATGCAGACGAATCAAATGAGTTAGCTTCAAAATCCATGCGATACACATGATGTAGCTTCAAATCAATGCGAAGTAGAAGGATTTCCTTCAAATCCAAGCGGAACAAACGATTGAGCTTCAAACACTTCGGATATAGGTGATATAGATTCATCTGCATGGGAAACAAACGAGTTAGTTTCAAGTCCATGCGAAACACATGATTTACCTGCAAATCAATGCGATGTAGAAGATTTAGTTTCAAATCCATGGGAAACAAATGATTTAGATTCAGATGCTTGCGATATAAGTGATGTAGATTCAAATGCTGGCGAAACAAACGGGTTAGCATCAACTCCATGCGAAACACATGATTTAGCTTCAAATCAATAAGATGTAGCAGGTTTAGCTTCAAATCAATGCGATGTAGAATGTTAAGCTTCAAATCCATGCAACACAACTGATTTTGCTTCAGATACTTGCGATATAAGTCATATAGCTTCAAATGCAGGGGAAACAAACTGGTAAGCTTCAACTCCATGCGACACAAATGATTTAGCGTCAGATACTTACTATATAAGTGAAATAGCTTCAAATGCAGGGGAAACAAACGAGTTAGCGTCAAATCCATGCAAAACACATGATTAAGCTTCAAATCAATGCGATGTAGAAGGTTTAGCTTCAAATCCATGCGACACAAGTGATTTAGCATCAGATACATGCGATATAAGTGATATAGTTTCAAATGAATGCAAAACAAACGAGTTAGCTTCAAATCCATGCGAAACACGTAATTTAGCTTCAAATCAATGCGATGTAGAAGGTTTAGCTTCAAATCCATGCGAAACACATGATTTAGCTTCAAATCAACTCGAAGTACAAGGCTAAGATTCAAAT
Organism: Megalopta genalis; assembly: GCF_051020955.1. Taxonomy (NCBI): domain Eukaryota; kingdom Metazoa; phylum Arthropoda; class Insecta; order Hymenoptera; family Halictidae; genus Megalopta; species Megalopta genalis. Next base: position 17,349 of record NW_027477364.1, on the reverse strand, counting down.
CCATGCGAAAGACATGATTTAGCTTCAAATCAACTCGAAGTACAAGGCTTAGATTCAAATCCATGCGAAACAAATGGTTTAGCTACAAATACTTGTGATATAAGTGATATAGCTTCAAATGCAGGCGAGACAAACGAGTTAGCTTCAAATCAATACCAAGGAGAAGGCTTAGCTTCAATTACATGAGAAACAAATAATCTTCAGATAATTGCGATATATGTGATATAGATTCAAATGCACGCGATACAATCGAGTTAGATTCAAGTCCATGCGAATCACGTGATTTAGCTTCAAATCAAAGCGAAGTAGAGGGCTTAGCTTCAAATCCATACGAATCAAATGATTTAGCTTCAAATACATGTGATATACATGATTTATCTTCAAATGCAGGCGAAGCAAAAGAGTTAGCTCCAAATCCATGCGAAACACATGATTTAGCTTCAAATCAATGCGATGTAGAAGGTTTAGCTTCAAATCCATGCGAATCAAATGGTTCAGCTTCAAATAGTTGTGATATACATAATTTCGTTTCAACTGCATGTGAACCGAACGTGTTAGCTTCAAATCCAAGCGAAACACATGATTTAGCTTCAAATCAATGCGAAGTAGAAGGCTTAGCTTCAAATCCATGCGAAACGAATGATTTAGCTTCAAATACTTGCGAATATAAGTGATATAGCTTCAAATGCAGGCCAAGAAAAAGAGTTAGCTTCAGATCCATGCGAAATACATGATTTAGCTTCAAATCAATTCGAAGTAGAAGGCTTAGCTTCAAATCCAAGCGAGACACATGATTTAGCTTCAAATCAGTGCGAAGTAGAAGGCTAAGCTTCAAATCCATGCGAATCTAATGTTTCGGCTTCAAATACTTGTGAAATACATGATTTAGATTCAACTGCATGCGAAACAAACGAGTTAGCTTCAAATCCAAGCGAAACACATGATTTAGTTTTCAAATCAATGCGAAGTAGAAGGCTTAGCTTCAAATCCAAGCGAGACACATGATTTAGATTCAAATCATTGCGAAGTAGGAGGCTCAGCTTCAAATCCATGCGAATCAAATGGTTCGGCTTCAAATACTTGTAAAATACATGATTTAGCTTCAACTGCATGCGAAACACGTGGTTTAGCTTAATATTCATGCGAAACGAATGGTTCAGCTCCAAATACTTGTGATATACATGATTTAGCTTCAACTGCATGTGAAACAAACATGTAAGCTTAAAATCCAAGCGAAACACATGATTCAGCTTCAAATCAATGCGAAGTAAAATGCTTAGATTCAAATCCATGCGGACAAAAAGGTTTTGCTTCAAATACTTGTGACATACATGATTTAGCTTCAACTGCATGCGAAACAAACGAGATAGCTCCAAATCCATGCGAAACAAATGATTTAGCATCAAATCAATGCGATCTAGATGTCTTAGCTTGAAATCCATGCGAAACAAATGATTTAGTTTCAAATCAATGCGAAGTAGAAGGCGTAGCTTCAAATCCATGCGGAACAAATGATTTAGCTTCAAATAATTGCGATATAAGTGATATAGATTCAATTGCATACGAAACAAACGAGTTAGCTTCAAATCCATGCGAAACACATGATTTAGCTTCAAATCAATGCGATGTAGAAGGCGTAGCGTCAAATCCATGCGAAGCAAATGGTTTCGGTACAAATACCTGTGATATACGTTATTTAGATTTAACTGCATGCGCAACGAACGAGTTAGCTTCAAATCAATGCGATGTAGAAGATTTATCTTCAAATCCAAGCGAAACACATGATTTAGCTTCAAATCAATGCGATGTAGAAGGTTTAGCTTCAAATCAACGCGAAACAAATGATTTAGCTTCAAATCAATACGATGTAGAAGGTTTAGCTTCAAATCAACGCGAAACAAATGATTTAGCTTCAAACACTTGGGATATAATTGATATAGCTTCAAATGCAGACGAATCAAATGAGTTAGCTTCAAAATCCATGCGATACACATGATGTAGCTTCAAATCAATGCGAAGTAGAAGGATTTCCTTCAAATCCAAGCGGAACAAACGATTGAGCTTCAAACACTTCGGATATAGGTGATATAGATTCATCTGCATGGGAAACAAACGAGTTAGTTTCAAGTCCATGCGAAACACATGATTTACCTGCAAATCAATGCGATGTAGAAGATTTAGTTTCAAATCCATGGGAAACAAATGATTTAGATTCAGATGCTTGCGATATAAGTGATGTAGATTCAAATGCTGGCGAAACAAACGGGTTAGCATCAACTCCATGCGAAACACATGATTTAGCTTCAAATCAATAAGATGTAGCAGGTGTAGCTTCAAATCAATGCGATGTAGAATGTTAAGCTTCAAATCCATGCAACACAACTGATTTTGCTTCAGATACTTGCGATATAAGTCATATAGCTTCAAATGCAGGGGAAACAAACTGGTAAGCTTCAACTCCATGCGACACAAATGATTTAGCGTCAGATACTTACTATATAAGTGAAATAGCTTCAAATGCAGGGGAAACAAACGAGTTAGCGTCAAATCCATGCAAAACACATGATTAAGCTTCAAATCAATGCGATGTAGAAGGTTTAGCTTCAAATCCATGCGACACAAGTGATTTAGCATCAGATACATGCGATATAAGTGATATAGTTTCAAATGAATGCAAAACAAACGAGTTAGCTTCAAATCCATGCGAAACACGTAATTTAGCTTCAAATCAATGCGATGTAGAAGGTTTAGCTTCAAATCCATGCGAAACACATGATTTAGCTTCAAATCAACTCGAAGTACAAGGCTAAGATTCAAATCCATGCGAAAGACATGATTTAGCTTCAAATCAACTCGAAGTACAAGGCTAAGATTCAAAACCATGCGAAGCAATTGGTTTAGCTACAAATACTTGTGATATACGTTATTTAGATTTAACTGCATGCGCAACGAACGAGTTAGCTTCAAATCCATGCGAAACACATGATTTAGCTTCAAATCAACTCGAAGTACAAGGCTTAGATTCAAATCCATGCGAAACAAATGGTTTAGCTACAAATACTTGTGATATAAGTGATATAGCTTCAAATGCAGGCGAGACAAACGAGTTAGCTTCAAATCAATACCAAGGAGAAGGCTTAGCTTCAATTACATGAGAAACAAATAATCTTCAGATAATTGCGATATATGTAATATAGATTCAAATGCACGCGATACAATCGAGTTAGATTCAAGTCCATGCGAATCACGTGATTTAGCTTCAAATCAAAGCGAAGTAGAGGGCTTAGCTTCAAATCCATACGAATCAAATGATTTAGCTTCAAATACATGTGATATACATGATTTATCTTCAAATGCAGGCGAAGCAAAAGAGTTAGCTCCAAATCCATGCGAAACACATGATTTAGCTTCAAATCAATGCGATGTAGAAGGTTTAGCTTCAAATCCATGCGAATCAAATGGTTCAGCTTCAAATACTTGTGATATACATAATTTCGTTTCAACTGCATGTGAACCGAACGTGTTAGCTTCAAATCCAAGCGAAACACATGATTTAGCTTCAAATCAATGCGAAGTAGAAGGCTTAGCTTCAAATCCATGCGAAACGAATGATTTAGCTTCAAATACTTGCGAATATAAGTGATATAGCTTCAAATGCAGGCCAAGAAAAAGAGTTAGCTTCAGATCCATGCGAAATACATGATTTAGCTTCAAATCAATTCGAAGTAGAAGGCTTAGCTTCAAATCCAAGCGAGACACATGATTTAGCTTCAAATCAGTGCGAAGTAGAAGGCTAAGCTTCAAATCCATGCGAATCTAATGTTTCGGCTTCAAATACTTGTGAAATACATGATTTAGATTCAACTGCATGCGAAACAAACGAGTTAGCTTCAAATCCAAGCGAAACACATGATTTAGTTTCAAATCAATGCGAAGTAGAAGGCTTAGCTTCAAATCCAAGCGAGACACATGATTTAGATTCAAATCATTGCGAAGTAGGAGGCTCAGCTTCAAATCCATGCGAATCAAATGGTTCGGCTTCAAATACTTGTAAAATACATGATTTAGCTTCAACTGCATGCGAAACACATGGTTTAGCTTAATATTCATGCGAAACGAATGGTTCAGCTCCAAATACTTGTGATATACATGATTTAGCTTCAACTGCATGTGAAACAAACATGTAAGCTTAAAATCCAAGCGAAACACATGATTCAGCTTCAAATCAATGCGAAGTAAAATGCTTAGATTCAAATCCATGCGGACAAAATGGTTTTGCTTCAAATACTTGTGACATACATGATTTAGCTTCAACTGCATGCGAAACAAACGAGATAGCTCCAAATCCATGCGAAACAAATGATTTAGCATCAAATCAATGCGATCTAGATGTCTTAGCTTGAAATCCATGCGAAACAAATGATTTAGTTTCAAATCAATGCGAAGTAGAAGGCGTAGCTTCAAATCCATGCGGAACAAATGATTTAGCTTCAAATAATTGCGATATAAGTGATATAGATTCAATTGCATACGAAACAAACGAGTTAGCTTCAAATCCATGCGAAACACATGATTTAGCTTCAAATCAATGCGATGTAGAAGGCGTAGCTTCAAATCCATGCGAAGCAAATTATTTTGGAATCAAATACTTGCGATATAAGTGATATAGCTTCAATGAAGGCGAAACAAACGAGTTAGCTTCAAATCCATGCGAAACACATGATTCAGCTTTAAATTCATGCGAAATAAATGATTTACCTTCAAGTACTTCCGATATTAATGATATATCTTCAAATGCAGGCGAAACAAACGAGTTAGCTTCAAATCCATGCGAAAAACATGATTTATATTCAAATCAATGCGATGTAGAAGAATTAGCTTCGAATCCATGCGAAACAAATGATCTACATCAAATACGTGCGATTTAAGTTATATAGCTTCATATGCAGGCGAAACAAAGGAGATTACTTCAAATCGATGCGAATCACATGATTTAGCTTCAAATCAATGCGAAGTAGTGGGCTTAGCTTCAAATCCATGCGAAACAAGTGATTGAGCTTCAAATACTTGCGAATATAAGGGATACAGCTTCAAATGCAGACGAAACACACGAATTGGCATCAAATCCATGCGAAACAAATGATTTAGATTCAAGTAAATTCTTAGTGGAAGGCTTAGCTTCAAATCCATGCGAAACACATGATTTAGCTTCAAATCAATGCGAAGTAGAAGGCTTAGCTTCAAACCCATGCGAAACGAATGATTTAGCTTCAAATACTTGCGAATATAAGTGATATAGCTTCAAATGCAGGCCAAGAAAAAGAGTTAGCTTCAGATCCATGCGAAATACATGATTTAGCTTCAAATCAATTCGAAGTAGAAGGCTTAGTTTCAAATCCAAGCGAGACACATGATTCAGCTTCAAATCAGTGCGAAGTAGAATACTCAGCTTCAAATCCATGCGAATTTAATGGTTCGGCTTCAAATACTTGTGAAGTACATGATTTAGATTCAGCTGCATGCGAAACACATGGTTTAGCTTAATATCCATGCGAAACGAATGGTTCAGCTCCAAATACTTGTGATGTACAGGATTTAGCTTCAACTGCATGTGAAACGTACGTGTTAGCTTAAAATCCAAGCGAAACACATGATTCAGCTTCAAATCAATGCGATGTAGAAGGTTTAGCTTCAAATCCATGCGAAACACATGATTTAGCTTCAAATCAACTCGAAGTACAAGGCTAAGATTCAAATCCATGCGAAAGACATGATTTAGCTTCAAATCAACTCGAAGTACAAGGCTAAGATTCAAAACCATGCGAAGCAATTGGTTTAGCTACAAATACTTGTGATATACGTTATTTAGATTTAACTGCATGCGCAACGAACGAGTTAGCTTCAAATCCATGCGAAACACATGATTTAGCTTCAAATCAACTCGAAGTACAAGGCTTAGATTCAAATCCATGCGAAACAAATGGTTTAGCTACAAATACTTGTGATATAAGTGATATAGCTTCAAATGCAGGCGAGACAAACGAGTTAGCTTCAAATCAATACCAAGGAGAAGGCTTAGCTTCAATTACATGAGAAACAAATAATCTTCAGATAATTGCGATATATGTGATACAGATTCAAATGCACGCGATACAATCGAGTTAGATTCAAGTCCATGCGAATCACGTGATTTAGCTTCAAATCAAAGCGAAGTAGAGGGCTTAGCTTCAAATCCATACGAATCAAATGATTTAGCTTCAAATACATGTGATATACATGATTTATCTTCAAATGCAGGCGAAGCAAAAGAGTTAGCTCCAAATCCATGCGAAACACATGATTTAGCTTCAAATCAATGCGATGTAGAAGGTTTAGCTTCAAATCCATGCGAATCAAATGGTTCAGCTTCAAATACTTGTGATATACATAATTTCGTTTCAACTGCATGTGAACCGAACGTGTTAGCTTCAAATCCAAGCGAAACACATGATTTAGCTTCAAATCAATGCGAAGTAGAAGGCTTAGCTTCAAATCCATGCGAAACGAATGATTTAGCTTCAAATACTTGCGAATATAAGTGATATAGCTTCAAATGCAGGCCAAGAAAAAGAGTTAGCTTCAGATCCATGCGAAATACATGATTTAGCTTCAAATCAATTCGAAGTAGAAGGCTTAGCTTCAAATCCAAGCGAGACACATGATTTAGCTTCAAATCAGTGCGAAGTAGAAGGCTAAGCTTCAAATCCATGCGAATCTAATGTTTCGGCTTCAAATACTTGTGAAATACATGATTTAGATTCAACTGCATGCGAAACAAACGAGTTAGCTTCAAATCCAAGCGAAACACATGATTTAGTTTCAAATCAATGCGAAGTAGAAGGCTTAGCTTCAAATCCAAGCGAGACACATGATTTAGATTCAAATCATTGCGAAGTAGGAGGCTCAGCTTCAAATCCATGCGAATCAAATGGTTCGGCTTCAAATACTTGTAAAATACATGATTTAGCTTCAACTGCATGCGAAACACATGGTTTAGCTTAATATTCATGCGAAACGAATGGTTCAGCTCCAAATACTTGTGATATACATGATTTAGCTTCAACTGCATGTGAAACAAACATGTAAGCTTAAAATCCAAGCGAAACACATGATTCAGCTTCAAATCAATGCGAAGTAAAATGCTTAGATTCAAATCCATGCGGACAAAATGGTTTTGCTTCAAATACTTGTGACATACATGATTTAGCTTCAACTGCATGCGAAACAAACGAGATAGCTCCAAATCCATGCGAAACAAATGATTTAGCATCAAATCAATGCGATCTAGATGTCTTAGCTTGAAATCCATGCGAAACAAATGATTTAGTTTCAAATCAATGCGAAGTAGAAGGCGTAGCTTCAAATCCATGCGGAACAAATGATTTAGCTTCAAATAATTGCGATATAAGTGATATAGATTCAATTGCATACGAAACAAACGAGTTAGCTTCAAATCCATGCGAAACACATGATTTAGCTTCAAATCAATGCGATGTAGAAGGCGTAGCTTCAAATCCATGCGAAGCAAATTATTTTGGAATCAAATACTTGCGATATAAGTGATATAGCTTCAATGAAGGCGAAACAAACGAGTTAGCTTCAAATCCATGCGAAACACATGATTCAGCTTTAAATTCATGCGAAATAAATGATTTACCTTCAAGTACTTCCGATATTAATGATATATCTTCAAATGCAGGCGAAACAAACGAGTTAGCTTCAAATCCATGCGAAAAACATGATTTATATTCAAATCAATGCGATGTAGAAGAATTAGCTTCGAATCCATGCGAAACAAATGATCTACATCAAATACGTGCGATTTAAGTTATATAGCTTCATATGCAGGCGAAACAAAGGAGATTACTTCAAATCGATGCGAATCACATGATTTAGCTTCAAATCAATGCGAAGTAGTGGGCTTAGCTTCAAATCCATGCGAAACAAGTGATTGAGCTTCAAATACTTGCGAATATAAGGGATACAGCTTCAAATGCAGACGAAACACACGAATTGGCATCAAATCCATGCGAAACAAATGATTTAGATTCAAGTAAATTCTTAGTGGAAGGCTTAGCTTCAAATCCATGCGAAACACATGATTTAGCTTCAAATCAATGCGAAGTAGAAGGCTTAGCTTCAAACCCATGCGAAACGAATGATTTAGCTTCAAATACTTGCGAATATAAGTGATATAGCTTCAAATGCAGGCCAAGAAAAAGAGTTAGCTTCAGATCCATGCGAAATACATGATTTAGCTTCAAATCAATTCGAAGTAGAAGGCTTAGTTTCAAATCCAAGCGAGACACATGATTCAGCTTCAAATCAGTGCGAAGTAGAATACTCAGCTTCAAATCCATGCGAATTTAATGGTTCGGCTTCAAATACTTGTGAAGTACATGATTTAGATTCAGCTGCATGCGAAACACATGGTTTAGCTTAATATCCATGCGAAACGAATGGTTCAGCTCCAAATACTTGTGATGTACAGGATTTAGCTTCAACTGCATGTGAAACGTACGTGTTAGCTTAAAATCCAAGCGAAACACATGATTCAGCTTCAAATCAATGCGAAGTGGAAGGCTTAGCTTCAAATCCATGCGGAACAAATGATTTAGCTTCAAATAATTGCGATATAAGTGATATAGATTCAATTGCATGCGAAACAAACGAGTTAGCTTCAAATCCATGCGAAAAACATGATTTATCTTCAAATCAATGCGATGTAGAAGAATTAGCTTCGAATCCATGCGAAACAAATGATCTACATCAAATACGTGCGATTTAAGTGATATAGCTTCATATGCAGACGAAACAAAGGAGATTACTTCAAATCGATGCGAATCACATGATTTAGCTTCAAATCAATGCGAAGTAGTGGGCTTAGCTTCAAATCCATGTGAAACAAGTGATTGAGCTTCAAATACTTGCGAATATAAGGGATTCAGCTTCAAATGCAGACGAAACACACGAATTGGCATCAAATCCATGCGAAACAAATGATTTAGTTTCAAGTAAATTCTTAGTGGAAGGCTTAGCTTCAAATCCATGCGAAACACATGATTTAGCTTCAAATCAATGCGAAGTAGAAGGCTTAGCTTCAAATCCATGCGAAACGAATGATTTAGCTTCAAATACTTGCGAATAGAAGTGATATAGCTTCAAATGCAGGCCAAGAAAAAGAGTTAGCTTCAGATCCATGCGAAATACATGATTTAGCTTCAAATCAATTCTAAGTAGAAGGCTTAGTTTCAAATCCAAGCGAGACACATGATTCAGCTTCAAATCAGTGCGAAGTAGAATACTCAGCTTCAAATCCATGCGAATTTAATGGTTCGGCTTCAAATACTTGTGAAGTACATGATTTAGATTCAACTGCATGCGAAACACATGGTTTAGCTTAATATTCATGCGAAACGAATGGTTCAGCTCCAAATACTTGTGATGTACAGGATTTAGCTTCAACTGCATGTGAAACGTACGTGTTAGCTTAAAATCCAAGCGAAACACATGATTCAGCTTCAAATCAATGCGAAGTGGAAGGCTTAGCTTCAAATCCATGCGGAACAAATGATTAAGCTTCAAATAATTGCGATATAAATGATATAGATTCAATTGTATGCGAATCAAACGAGATAGCTCCAAATCCATGCGAAACAAATGATTTAGCTAACAAATCAATGCGAAGTAGGAGGCGTAGCTTCAAATCCATGCGAAACAAAAGATTTAGCTTCAAATTAATGCGATGTAGTAGGTTCAGCTTCAAATCCATGCGGCATATATGATTAAGATTCAAATACTTGCGATATAAGTGATATAGCTTCAAAAGCTGCAGGAACAAGCGAGGTAGCTTCAATTCCATGCGAAACAAATGATTTAGCTTCAAATCAATGCGAAGTAGAAGGCTTAGCTTCAAGTTCATGGGAAACAAATGGTTTAGCTACAAATACTTGTGATATACATTATGTAGCTACAACTGCATGCGAAACAAACGAGTTAGCTTCAAATCCATGCGAAACACATGACTAAGCTGCAAATCATTACGATGTAGAAGGTTTAGCTTCAAAACAATAAGAGGTAGAAGGTTTAGCTTCAAATCAATAGAATGTAGAAGGTTTAGCTTCAAATCAAGGCGATGTTAAGGTTTAGCTTCAAATACATACGAAACACAAGATTTAGCTTCAAATCAATTCGAAGGACAAGGCTTAGATTCAAATCCATGCGAAACAAATGATTTAGCTTCAAATCAATGCGATGTAGAAGGTTTAGCATCAAATCCATGCGATACACAAGATTTAGCTTCAAATCAATGCGATGTAGTAGGCTCAGCTTCAAATCCATGCGATATACGTGATATAGCTTCAAAAGCAGGTGGAACAAACGAGGTAGCTTCAACTCCATGCGAAACAAATGGTTTAGCTACAAATACTTGTGATATACATTATTTAGCTACAACTGCATGCGAAACAATCGAGTTAGCATCAAATCCATACGAAACACATGATTAAGCATCAAATCAATGCGATGTAGATGGTTTGCTTCAAATCCATGCGATACACAAGATTTAGCTTGAAATCAATGTGATGTAGTAGGTTCAGCTTCAAATCCATGCGATATAAGTGATATAGCTTCAAAAGCAGGAGGAACAAACGAGGTAGCTTCAATTCCATGCGAAACAAATGATTTAGCTTCAAATCAATGCGAAGTAGAAGGCGTAGCTTCAAATCCATGCGAAACAAATGGTTTAGCTACAAATACTTGTGATATACATCACTTAGCTACAACTGCATGCGAAACTAACGTTTAGCTTCAAATCCATGCGAAACAAATGATATAGCTTCAAACACTTGGGGTGTAAGTGATATAGCTTCAAATGAAGACTAATCAAACGAGTTAGCTTCGAAATCCACGCGATACACATGATTTAGCTTCAAATACTAGCGATATAAGTAATGTAGGTTCAACTGCAGGCGAAACGAACGAGTTAGATTCAAATCCATGCGAAACACATGATTTAGCTGCAAATCATTGCGATGTATAAGGTCTAGCTTCAAAACAATAAGAGGTAGAAGGTTTAGCTTCAAATCAATAGAATGTAGAAGGTTTAGCTTCAAATCAAGGCGATGTTAAGGTTTAGCTTCAAATCCATACGAAACACATGATTTAGCTTCAAATCAATTCGAAGGACAAGGCTTAGATTCAAATCCATGCGAAACAAATGATTTAGCTTGAAATCAATGCGATGTAGAAGGTTTAGCATCAAATCCATGCGATACACAAGATTTAGATTCAAATCAATGCGATGTAGTAGGTTCAGCTTCAAATCCATGCGGCACATATGATTTAGCTTCAAATTCTTGCGATATAAGTGACATAGTTTCAAATGGTGGCGAAACGAACGAGTTAGCTTCAAATCCATGCGATATAAGTGATATAGCTTCAAAAGCAAGAGGAACAAACGAGGTAGCTTCAATTCCATGCGAAACAAATGATATAATTTCAAATCAATGCGTAGTAGAAGGTTTAGCTTCAAATCCATGCGATACACTAGATTTACCTTCAAATCAATGCGATGTAGAAGGTTCTGCTTCAAATCCATACGACACATATGATTTAGCTTCAAATACTTGCGATATAAGTGATATAGTTTCAAAAGCTGGAGGAACAAACGAGGTAGCTTCAAATTCATACGAAACACATGATTAAGCTTCAAATCAATGCGATGTAGACGGTTTGCTTCAAATCCATGCGAAACACATTATTTAGCATCAAATCCATGCGAAGTAGAAGATTTAGGTTCAAATATATGCGACAAAAATGAATTAGCTTCAAATGCTTGCCATATAAGTTATATAGATTCAAATACAGGCGAAACAAACGAGTTATCTTCAAATCCATGCGAAACAAATGGTTTAGCTACAAATACTTGTGATATACATCACTTAGCTACAACTGCATGCGAAACTAACGTTTAGCTTCAAATCCATGCGAAACAAATGATATAGCTTCAAACACTTGGGGTGTAAGTGATATAGCTTCAAATGAAGACTAATCAAACGAGTTAGCTTCGAAATCCACGCGATACACATGATTTAGCTTCAAATACTAGCGATATAAGTAATGTAGATTCAACTGCAGGCGAAACGAACGAGTTAGATTCAAATCCATGCGAAACAAATGATTTAGCTGCAAATCATTGCGATGTATAAGGTCTAGCTTCAAAACAAAAAGAGGTAGAAGGTTTAGCTTCAAATCAATAGAATGTAGAAGGTTTAGCTTCAAATCAAGGCGATGTTAAGGTTTAGCTTCAAATCCATACGAAACACATGATTTAGCTTCAAATCAATTCGAAGGACAAGGCTTAGATTCAAATCCATGCGAAACAAATGATTTAGCTTCAAATCAATGCGATGTAGAAGGTTTAGCAACAAATCCATGCGATACACAAGATTTAGCTTCAAATCAATGCGATGTAGTAGGTTCAGCTTCAAATCCATGCGGCACATATGATTTAGCTTCAAATTCTTGCGATATAAGTGACATAGTTTCAAATGGTGGCGAAACGAACGAGTTAGCTTCAAATCCATGCGAGACACATGACTTAGCTTCAAATCAATGCGATGTGGAAGGTTTAGCTTCAAAATCCATGCGAAACACATGATTTAGCTTCAAATCAACTCAAAGTACAAGGCATAGATTCAAATCCATGCGAATCAAATGGTTTATATACAAATACTTGTGATATACGTTATTTAGAATTAACTGCATGCGCAACGAACGAGTTAGCTTCAAATCCATGCGAAACACATGATTTAGCTGCAAATCAATGCGATGTAGAAGGTTTAACTTCAAATCCATGCGAAACAAATGATTTAGCATCAGATACTTGTTATATAAATGATATAGCTTCAAATGCAGGGGAAACAAACGAGATAGCTTCAAATCCAAGCGAAACACATGATTTAGCTTTAAATCCAAGCGATGTAGAAGGTTTAGCTTCTAATCCATGGGAAACAAATGATTTAGCTTCAGATGCTTGCGATATAAGTGATATAGCTTCAAACGCTGACGAAACAAACGGGTTAGCTTTAACTCCATGCGAAACACATGATTTAGCTTCAAATCAATAAGATGTAGCAGGTTTAGCTTCAAATCAATGCGATGTAGAAGGTTTAACTTCACATTCATGCGACACAAATGATTTAGCGTCAGATACTTGCGATATAAGTGATATAGCATCAAATGCAGAGGAAACAAATGAGTTAGCTTCAAATTCATGCAAAACACACGATTAAGTTTCAAATCAATGATATGTAGAAGGTTTAGCTTAAAAAACAATGCGACACAAATAATTTAGCTTCAGATACTTGCGATATAAGTGATATAGCTTCAAATGCAGACGAAACAAACGAGTTAGCTTCAAATCCACGCGAAACACATGATATAGCTGCAAATCAATGCGATGTAGAAGGCTTAGCTTCAAATCCACGCGAAACAAATGACATAGCTTCAAACACTTGGGATATAAGTGGTATAGCTTCAAATGCACACGAATAAAAGCTTCAAAATCCATGCGATACACATGATGTAGCTTCAAATCAATGCGAAGTAGAAGGATTAGCTTCAAATCCGTGCGGAACAAACGATTGAACTTCAAACACTTCGGATATAGGTGATATAGCATCAGCTGCATGCGAAACAAACGAGTAGAGCTTCAAATCCATGCGAAAGACATGATTATGCTTTAAATCAATGCAAACTAGAAGGCTTAACTTCAAATCCAAGCGAAACACATAATTTAGCGACAAATCAATTCGAAGTATAAGGCTTAGATTCAAATCAGTGCGAAGCAAATGATTTTGGAATGAAATACTTGCGATATATGTGATATAGCTTCAATGCAGGCGAAACAAACGAGTTAGCTTCAAATCCATGAGAAACACCTGATTTAGCTTCAAATCAATGCGAAGTAGAGGGCTTAGGTTCAAATCCATGCGCAACAAATGCTTCAGCTTCAATACTTGTGATATACATGACTTAGCTTCAACTGCATGCGAAACAAACGAGTTAGCTTCAAATCCAAGCGCAGTAGAAGGCTTGGCTTCAAATCCATGCGAAACGAATGATTTAGCTTCAAATACTTGCCTTATAAATGAAATAGCTTCATATGCAGGCGAAACAAATGAGTTAGCATCAAATCCACGCAAAACACATGATTATGCTTCAAATACATGCGTAACACATGATTTAGGTTCAAATTAGTGGGGAACACGTGGTTTAGCATCAAATACATGCGAAACAAATTGGTTAGCTTCAGATACTTATGATACACATAATTTAGCTTCAACGGAAGGCGAAACAAACGAGTTAGCTTCAAATCCAAGCGAAACACTTGATTTAGCTTCAAATCAATGCGATGTAGATGGATTAGCTTCAAATCCATGCGACACAAATGAATTAGTTTCAAATACTTGCAATATAAATGAAATAGCTTCTTATGCAGGCGAAACGAACGAGTTAGCATCATCTCCATGCGATACACATGGTTTAGCTGCAAATCAATGCGACATTGAAGGTTTAGCTGCAAATCCATGCAAAACAAACGATTTAGCATCAGATACTTGCGATATAACTGATATAGCTCCAAATGCAGACGAATCAAACGAGTTAGTTGCAAAATCCATGCGATACACATGATTTAGCTTCATATCAATTCGAAGTAGAAGGCTTAGCTTCAAATGCATGCGACACACCTGATTGAGCATCAAATACTTGCGATATAAATGATATAGCTGCAAATGCTGGCGGCACAAACGAGTTAGCTTCAAATCCATGCGAATCACATGATTTAGCTTCAAATCCACGCGAAACACATGATTTAGCTTCTAATCAATGCGATGTAAAAGGTTTAGCTTCAAATCTGTTCGAAACAAATGATTTAGCTTCAAATACTTGCGATATAAGTGATATAGCTTCATATCCAGGCGAAACGAACGAGTTAGCTTCAAATAAATGCGAAACACATTATTTAGCTTCATATCAATGCGAAGTAGAAGGCTTATCTTCAAATCCATGCGAAACTAATGATTTAGAATCAGATACTTGCGATATGATTGATACAGCTTCAAATGCAGGAGGAACGAACGAGATAGCTTCAAATCCATGCGAAACACATGACTTAGATTCAAAGATTCAAATCAATGAGAAGTAGAAGGCATAGCTTCAAATACATGAGAGACAATTGATTTAGCTTCAGATAGTTGCGATATAAGTGATATAGCTTCAAATGCAGAGGAAACAAACGAGTTAGCATCAAATCCATGTGAAACACATGATTAAGGTCCAAATCAAGGCGATGTGGAAGGCTTTGCTTCAAATCCATGCGAAAGAAATGATTTAGCTTCAAATCAGTGCTATGTAGGAGGCTTAGCTTCAAAACCCATGCGTAACACATGATTTACGTTCAAATTCATGCGAAACACATGGTACAGCTTCAAATTCATGCGAAACAAATGATTTAACTTCAGATACTTGTGATAAACACGATTTATATTCAACTCCATGCGAAACAAACGAATTAGCATCTAAACAAAGCGATACGCATGATTTAGCTTGAAATCAATGCGAAGTAGAAGACTTAGCTTCAAATCAATACGATACATAAGATTTAGCTTCAAATCAATGCGAAGTAGAAGGCTTATCTTCAAATCCATGCGAAACGAAAGATTTAGCTTCAAATAGTTGCGATATAAATGAAGTAGCTTTAAATGCAGGCGAAGCACACGATTTTCTTCAAATCCATGCGAAGCAAATGATTTATTTTCAAGTCAATTCTTAGTAGAAGGATTAGCCTCAAATCCATGCAAAACACATGGTTTAGCTTCATTTCAATGCCAAGTAGAAGGGTTAGCTTCAAATCCATGCGAAACAAATGGTTTACCTTCAATTACTTGTGATATACATGATTTAGCTCAACTGCGTGCGAAACAAACGAGTTAGCTTCAAGTCCAAGCGAAACACATGATTTACCTTCAAATCAATGCGAAGTAGAAGGGGTAGCTTCAAATCCATGCGAAACACATGATTTGCCTTCAAATCAATACGATGTAGGAGAATTATCTTCAAATCCATACGAAACACATGATTTAGCTTCAAATCAATTCGAAGGACAAGGCTTAGATTCAAATCCATGCGAAACACACGATTTGTCTTCAAATCAATGCGATGTAGAAGGTTTAGCTTCAAATCCATGCGATACAAAAGATTTAGCTTCAAATTAATGCGATGTAGTAGGTTCAGCTTCAAATCCATGCGGCATATATGGTTAAGATTCAAATACTTGCGATATAAGTGATATAGCTTCAAAAGCTGTAGGAACAAGCGAGGTAGCTTCAATTCCATGCGAAACAAATGATTTAGCTTCAAATCAATGCGAAGTAGAAGGCTTAGCTTCAAGTTCATGGGAAACAAATGGTTTAGCTACAAATACTTGTGATATACATTATGTAGCTACAACTGCATGCAAAACAAACGAGTTAGCTTCAAATCCATGCGAAACACATGATTCAGCTGCAAATCAATGCGATGTAGAAGGTTTAGATTCAAATCATGCGAAACACATGACTTAGCTTCCAATACTTGCAATATAAGTGATCTAGCTTCAAATACAGGCGAATCGAACGAGTTAGCTTCAAATCCATGCGAAACACATGATTTAGCTGCAAATCATTACGATGTAGAAGGTTTAGCTTCAAAACAATAAGAGGTAGAAGGTTTAGCTTCAAATCAATAGAATGTAGAAGGTTTAGCTTCAAATCAAGGCGATTTTAAGGTTTAGCTTCAAATCCATACGAAACACAAGATTTAGCTTCAAATCAATTCGAAGGACAAGGCTTAGATTCAAATCCATGCGAAACAAATGATTTAGCTTCAAATCAATGCGATGTAGAAGGTTTAGCATCAAATCCATGCGAAACACACGATTTAGCTTCAAATCAATGCGATGTAGTAGGTTCAGCTTCAAATCCATGCGGGACATATGATTTAGCTTCAAATACTTGCGATATAAGTGATATAGTTTCAAATGGAGGCGAAACGAACGAGTTAGCTTCAAATCCATGCAAAACACATGATTTAGCTGCAAATCAATGTAATGTAGAAGGTTTAGCTTCAAATCCATGCGATACACAAGATTTAGCTTCAAATCAATGCGATGTAGAAGGTTCAGCTTCAAATCCATGCGTCACATATGATTTAGCTTCAAATACTTGCGATATAAGTGATATAGCTTTAAAAGCTGGAGGAACAAAC